>NC_081183.1:70531600-70682297 GCF_029867415.1 Vicia villosa
AGTAGGCAAATTTTGGGGTGCAACAGCTGCCCCTATTCAATCTTCTTGGACCTGAATGTACAAACACCTTGGGTTTCGGACATTTGAGGTGTGAGTGGATTGAATACCCGAAAGTACCATCAAAATTTTCATTCTGTGGTACAGCAAAGAGCATTGACTATTATCAAGAGATACCAGCCAAAGGCGGACCAAACAAATTGCTAACCTTAGTTAGACTTTGAAAAAGAGACACAGTCGTAGCGTGGCTCGACAAGGAAGAACCGTCCGTAGATGACTCCACCAAATTGCTAACCTTAGTTAGACTTTCAAAAAGAGAAGACACAACCGTAGCGTGACCCCACAAGGAAAAAACCATGCGTAGACGACTCTACCAAATTGCTAACCTTAGTTAGACTTTGAAAAAGAATGCTAACCTTAGTTAGACTTCGAAAAGAGACACAGCCGAAGGGTGACTCGATAAAGGATGAAACCAGCTGAAGGGGAATCCGATCCTAATTTGCTAACCTTAGTTAGACTTCAAAAAGAGACACAGCCGAAGGGTGACTCGATAAGGATGAAACCAGCCGAAGGGGAATCCGATCCTATTTTGCTAACCTCAGTTAGACTTCAAAGAGAGAGACACAGCCGAAGGGTGACTCAACAAAGGATGAAACCAGCCGAAGGGGAATCCGATCCTAATTTGCTAACCTCAGTTAGACTTCAAAGAAAGAGACACAGCCAAAGGGTGACTCAACAAAGGATGAAACCAGCCGAAGGGGAATCCGATCCTAATTTGCTAACCTCAGTTAGACTTCAAAGAAAGAGACACAGCCGAAGGGTGACTCAATAAAGGATGAAACCAGCCGAAGGGGAATCCGATCCTAATTTGCTAACCTCAGTTAGACTTCAAAGAAAGAGACACAGCCGAAGGGTGACTCAACAAAGGATGAAACCAGCCGAAGGGGAATCCGATCCTAATTTGCTAACCTCAGTTAGACTTCAAAGAAAGTGACGCAGCCGAAGGGTGACTCAACAAAGGATGAAACCAGCCGAAGGGGAATCCGATCCTAATTTGCTAACCTCAGTTAGACTTCAAAGAAAGAGACACAGCCGAAGGGTGGCTCAAGATCTGAAAGGGTATGCCAATAATCATTGGACTTGACTGAAGAAGACTAGTAACAACCAGACTCTTATTGGGGATGTTGATGATCACTGAATTTGAAAGAGGTATTGTTACTTACGAAACATAAGAACTACATGGTTCCCTCAGGCCGAAAGGTGGAGTGTAATTCTACGAGAGTGGCATTCATTCGAATTGCCACGCACAAAGTATGGGTTGTCCAAACGATTGAACTCAACAAACGGGAAATAACCATAGAGAAAATGATCTTGACGAAGAAAGACTCTGTATCCAATCCACACAAAAGGGATGAAGAAAGATCAAGGTGAGACTTCTTCTGGGGATATATCAATTTGTCTGTGTAACATATGTGATCTTGGCTTATGCATTGATGCATGTTTGAATTTTTTATGGCGTAATGCTCCATATTCATGGAAATGCTACGCGTTTTTGTAGATGCTATGATTTCTATATGCAAAGGAGAATGAAAGAACATCAGAGAGAGCCTTTTGTCTGAAGAACTCTGTAGGGATTCTTTTTTCTTTCTTGACCTTGCAAGGTCACACCAGATGATTTTTCGAACAATCCCAATATGTAACTTCTGCAGGGGGATGACTTGCACCAGAAGACTCGTGAAGAAAGGAGCATGACGGAATTTTTGAGAGACATTACCGTCACCATGTTTGGAAACTTGAAGATTGCACCTCCCCCTTTGAACTTCCACGTCTTTGTCGAAGAATAAGGGAATCTAATCAACACTGCGGAGCATTTGAACCTTGGATGAGAGCTCTTCAGAGAAATAAACTCTGGTATTTGAAGGAAATGAGACCTTTGGGTTCTTGAAGCGTAGGTACTGGCACCTGACTGTGCTGAATGATCGGAGATTCCTGCAAAACAAATCAAACAAATATGCCCCAGGTATGACGACTCTACCTCGTCCACCATCCCAAGTACTCAAAATCTTTAAGCAATTCTATCTGTTTTAGATCATGTTTTTTTTTGTAGGACTTCGATGTTAGAAATGCAATGCTTACCAAAATAATTGGACGTTTTTGTAAACAAAACAGTAAAATAAAATGATGTAGAAATTTTCTTGAGTGAAATATCTTTTATTAATGAAGAGAAATGCCTAACATAGGCGAGTACATCAGGAAGTGGCCCCCTTAAGGAGGTGGCCACCAAAAAGGAAAACAAACAGCATTTATAAACATGACAACGTAAGAAAAGATTCCATTGGGTTCCAATCTTGCTATGCCTTGCAGATCTTCAATATTCCTTCTGCTTTGCTTTCCGAAATGGATGAATGAATTGATCCTTTGCCCTTGTGAGCCCTCCAATTGTGGTGACTAGCTATACTCAAGGATCTAATGCGCGACACAGTCATTCGCTTTTTGTCCCTCTTTTGCCTGGACCGCCCTTTCGGGTTTTCAATCCACCAGGATCCCTTTTTTGCCTAAGTCGCCCTTTCGGGTTTTCAACTTAGCGGGTGTACTTTATTTCTTTTTCATTCTTTTGCCTGATCTTTTCCTTTTCTTTTATTTTATTTTTGATCAGGTTTAGGCGAAGTATTTTTTAACTGCGTCGGCATTCACGGGAAGTGGGAAATTTTCGCCATCCATAATTGAGAGGATCATGGCGCCCCCTGAGAAGACTTTCTTTACGACATAAGGCCCTTCGTAATTCGGAGTCCACTTTCCCCTAGGATCATTATGAATAGGCAGGATCTTCTTGAGCACAAGGTCACCAACCTGAAAGTGTCGAGGTCGAATCTTCTTGTCGAAGGCTCTCTTCATCTTCTTTTGATAGGCTTGCCCATGGCATATGGCTGCTGGTCTCTTTTCATCAATGAGGTTCAGTTGATCAAATCTGGTCTGAACCCAATCAGCTTCACAGAGCTTCACATCTGTTAGTACCCTTAATGAAGGAATCTCAACCTCAACCGGAAGAATCGCCTCCATGCCGTATACTAATGAGAAGGGAGTTGCCCCTGTGGAAGTACGCACCGAGGTACGATAACCATGTAAAGCAAAGGGCAACATCTCATGCCAATCCTTATAAGTGACCACCATCTTTTGCACAATCTTCTTGATATTTTTATTGGCCGCTTCAACTGCGCCATTCATCTTTGGCCTATACGGGGAGGAGTTATGATGCGTAATCTTGAAGTTCTCGCATAGTTCCTTCATCATCTTATTATTGAGGTTAGATCCATTATCGGTGCTGATTCTTTCAGGAACCCCATAACGACAGATTATATGGTGCTTGATGAAGCGAGTCACTACTTGCTTGGAGACATTTGCATAAGAAGCAGCTTCAACCCACTAGGTGAAGTAGTCAATAGCAACGAGGATGAAACGATGTCCATTAGAGGCGGTGGGCTTAATTTCCCCAATCATGTCGATGCCCCACTGTCATACCCTAATTTTTGACCCCCCTGAGATGACATATCTTCAGGATTTTCATCAAGTCAAAGCAAGTACCCAGAGCAGCCTGACATTCAATCGAGGGTGTTCAAAGACAAGAAAACTCAGGCAAAGGATCAATCAATAGAGGGATTAGTCTCTAATACAATCATAAGACTCAAAAGCCTCATTATTACACCTATGATTGATTAAGACACCCAGTCATCTAAGCACGGGATTACTCAGATCAACAGACTAGGGTTTGGAGCCTATCAAGGACTAAAATCAGGGATCACCTTTGGGAAACCCTAAAAAGCCCCAAGAGATCATTCAAAGACATCAATCATCTTCCAATATCTCATATTACAAGATCTACTAGATATCACACTTCAATTCAAAGTCTACAGTCATTATTTTCACATGGTCGACAAATTAGGGTTTTTGACCTAATTCACCAAGATAGTTGACTTTTAATCAGGGCATGAATCCAAAACTCAGGATATGATTCAAGAATCTCTACTACCTCAATATAATCCATTTACATCATTCATTTGAGGATAAGATCTTGTTTCTACACAAAAGTCCAAAAATTCACTTTGTTAGGCAAAAGTCAACTGTATGGGATCACCTTTGACTTTTAAGGTTTTTGGTCAAAAAATGACTTTCAAAGATCAATATCATCAATATATGGATATTAGAGTCATTTGACCAAAGAAATTCAATGAAATTCATCAAGGAGCAAAAAGTCGGGAATTAGGGTTTTTGAAGGCATGGTGAGAACTCAAAATTTCACCTACACAACTCAAAAAACTTCCAACATGAAAGTTGTAGATCTTGCAAAATAAAACAACATCTTACAAAGGAACTTTTTTCAAAAGATCAATCATTTATGAAGTTTTGGAAATTTTGAAGTTTAGGTCATAAACACTTAGAAATTTTTCTAAGTGTTTTAACCTAGTTTTCATCCAACTTTGGGCTCATTTTTCACAAATTTCCCAAATGATTCTGAAGAAGACATAAACTAATGATTTAAAGTAGATGTTTAGGGCTTTCCAAATTGTGTTCAACCTTCTCCAAATTCAATTTGAGCTAAGAGTTATGCTTGTTCAAAGTTGGCCTCATGAAGTAAAATTATAGGTCATGGACACTTTTGGACTTTGCAAATTTTGTGCAAATAACCTCTCTTATGGATGCTACACGACCCATAACACATCTGAAACCATGCCATGCATTCATTTTCACCATGCCATAAGAATTGAAGAAGATTCTAAAAACAAGAACATGTGATTATGTAATGATTACATTTGTGAATTTATGGCAAATTGATGAATCACCCAAGGAATCTTCTCATCAACCAATTAGAGCTCACTTTGCATCTGAAATGTCCCCTAAGATCAGATAGAATCAATGGATAGGGGAAGCTAGCCCGAAAATGCATCATTGCATTTTGGAGATTCTTTGAATTTCTTCATGGCTAAGAAACCAAACTCACTACACTAAGCAAGCTCACCACAACCAATTGATCTGCATCCATTTGCCTATAAATACAGAGTCATTCCTCATTCAAAAACACACCAAAGCAACCATATTCCTTGCTTTCTCTTTCTCTTCTCATGTTCATTATTTTTCAAAGTTCTTTGGCAAGAAGAATCGATTTCTTCAAACCAGAGCTCATCTTTGGGAAGTGAACATTCTAACATCTCAAGGGAGGTCATTTGAGGTGATCCAAGCACCTGGATCACTTCTGTAAGTGGAGGAACACCATTGTTGCTCTCACTTTGGAGCATTTGCAGTTGGAGGTCCATGGAGTAATTCAGGAGGTTCCGAGCCAAGCCAATCATCCAGACACACTCCTCAGGTCATAGTGAAGCTAACCAGATGGCTGCAGCTCATCTGTAACTCAAGAATCAACAACCTCCATGTTCACTTGAAGCTGAAATCGAGGGAGGTCCATAGAACAATTCAGAAGGATTCAGGCTACAATAAGCATTCAGTTAGCATCATTGAGTCTCAGGGAAGCTATTGAGATCATTCATTCAAGCCCAGGTGCTCTCCATCATCCTCACGACCTCCATTTTAAGAGGTAAGTTTCTGAACCCCACCTCTCTAATTTAAGTACTCTTTGTGAAATAGCTCGATTCTATCTTGTTCAGCATCATCAGAGGAGTGAAAACCCTCTATCATCATTCATTTATCTTTCAGTATAGTCATTTAATTTGATTTTGAAATTTTAGGGTTCTTCACGATTTCTGGTAAATTAGTTAGATGTAGTTAATATCAATACATGTTAGTTACATATTTAGAATCGTGAGTGAATTTAGAGCAAGTTTGGTCTTTATATCGTTGCAAATGGTTGAGAATTGAGAGAGTTCAGAAATTCAAATCGTTGGAGCTTGAGGAAGAAGATGACAATGGTGGTGGCGCGCAAATTTCAAATCTCAGGGCAGAGTTTATTTTATTTTGAGTGATAGGCGTTTTATAAACGACTGAATAATTTGCCCCAGTGGCCACACATGCGCTCTTAGTCTCCTCATGCCCAAAGTCTGGGGTTCGAATCCCCCTCGCCCCAGACTTTTTGATTCTTTTATTTTTTCAAAGATTTACTACTTGTTTTGAAACATAATCAAATGAGTGCAAGTTACTAACACCAAGCGCGCCTTGGCCCAGTGGTATTATTTTGAGTGAGTGACCTAGAGGGCGTGGGTTCAAACCTTCCAAGGGCCAAAACTATTTTTTTTTAACACCAATTTCTTTCATTTTTCTCACAAACTTCACATAATTATTTAACCTATCAAATTAATTTATTTTCACTTCATTTTTTACACACTTGTCATTTAACATATCTATTTTATGAATAATTAAAAAAATCATAAA
The DNA here is from genome assembly GCF_029867415.1 of Vicia villosa. Classification (NCBI taxonomy): domain Eukaryota; kingdom Viridiplantae; phylum Streptophyta; class Magnoliopsida; order Fabales; family Fabaceae; genus Vicia; species Vicia villosa. Next base: position 70,537,976 of record NC_081183.1, read on the forward strand.
AATGTCATTTATTTCATATATTTTTATTAGGTTTAAAATAGTATGTTTTAGGTGTTTTCTTAAATACTTTAAATACATATTTTACTTTGTTTTAACCTAATCATTTTGTAAATAAAGTCCATGATAAAACCCTATTTGCTTAGGTCTTAATTGAGTAAAAATCTTTATTTTTACTTTAATTAAGTTGACTTTTGTCAATTCTCAAAACTATTTTTCAATCTCTGATTAAATCAAATGATTAGGGTTTTCAAACAACAAAACCTTGCATCATTCCAAATCATTTTTCAAATTGCTTTTACACCAGTACTGTAAAGTACTGGGCCTCTAATAGAGTGTAAGTCCCAAACACCTTCTCTTCTTAGCTTGTTTTCAAAACTGTATTTTCAAAATCTTCTTTCTGTTTTCAAAACATTCTTCTGGTATTTGAAGGGCATTATTCCCGGTGAAACTCTTCAGATACCTATGTGACCTTTGTCCATCTTCACTTCTTCTGTTTTCAAAAACCATTAACTGTTTATCATATATATATTCAACTGTTATCAACAAAACAACAAAAATTACTGTTGAGGCTCTGTACATACTTCTTCAATGGCCTCCACTCCATCCAGGTTAGGCTTTACAAGCTTTCAATTTACAGTCTTTATTTAAATTACTGTCAAATATAAACTGTGCATATATATTAGTTTAGAACTACGTTTGAGTGTAAACCCTAGGACAGTTAAACTATATATATATTATAGGAATATGACCTAGGATTGAGAATGTCTTCCCGGTGAAGGCTCTTTCCTAATTAGAGATCTGTAGTTCAAACCCCCAAGATGAATTATTCCCGGTGAAACATCTTGGTAAAAACCTTAGAATCCAAAAATATAGGACACATCCACCCAAAGAGGAATTATTCCCGGTGAAACCTCTTACCCATTTGCTTAGAGCCAAAATAAGTTCAAAACTACATAGCTTTCTCTTGTGCTATAACAAGGACCCTCGATTAGCCTCCTCTTGGGCTTTGTACAAGGACCCACAGGCTTCTTAAAAGCATTTCCAGCTTCCTCTTGAGCTTGTATACAAGGACCCATCAGGTTTCTTATAAACATAGGAACAGGTCTTTAGTCACCTTTTAGCCTACCCTGGTGAGTTTCTTCCAATTTAAACCAGACTTTAAACAAGCTAAGTTTGTCTCAATTTTGCATTGAGTACACCTTTTGGAATGAGAGACATGGACAGTCTCTGTCACCCTTATCTTCATCAATCTTCCTTAGCAGAGTCTAGGATCTATGTTTGTTTTCTCCTCAGCATGTGTCAGCCTTCATCTTGGGCTTTAAACAAGAAGTCTCCATTAGATAATCTTTCTGCCATTCATGTCAACAAAATCCCTGGAAAGGGTTAGCTTCCACACATTCTTTCATTTTTAATATAAATCCCTGGAAAGGGTTAGCTTCCACACATTCTTTCATTTTTAATATAAATCCCTGGAAAGGGTTAGCTTCCACACATTCTTTCATTTTTAATATAAATCCCTGGAAAGGGTTAGCCTCCAAAGTCAATTAATAAAAAATGTCAAAAAAATAAAGATTCATTTCTCTTAGGAGATAATTTCCCCAAAAAAAGGTCAAAACCCCTGGAAAGGGTCAGCCTCCAAAAACATGATAAAGTCAGTCTTTTAACAGAAAAATTCACCAGCTGAGTCAAAATCCCTGGAAAGGGTTAGCTTCCAAAGAAAAAACAGTCTTTTAATAAATAAAATCTCCTCAGTAGAGTCAAAACCAACAAAAACAGTTAGCCTCAACCTTGGGCTTCATACAAGGCACCCAAACAATAAAACTCCCCTGTCAAGAGTCAGCCTCAACCTTGGGCATTGTACAAGGCAGATAATATAGTCTCCCCAGTGAGTTCTTCATCATTCAGTAACCACAACCTTGGGCTTTGTACAAGGCAGATAAACCATATTTTCATGTGTCAAAGATCCCTAACACCTAGGATCTTTTCCCCATAGAGTCATCCATACTCAGTTTATTTAAGAGTCAGCCACAACCTTGGGCTTTGTACAAGGCAGAAAATAATGTTTTTTTTCCTAGCTAGAGTCAGCCACAACCTTGGGCTTTGTACAAGGCACATAAAATAGAGTCATTCATTCAATTATCCTCAGCAATCAGCCACAACCTTGGGCTTTGTACAAGGCACACAAATAGAGTCTCCCTAAGTAGAGTCAGCCTCAATTCTGGGCTTTGTACAGAACACTAAAATACCCTGTAATTAATCCCCAGTGGAGTCATCTCCCAGAGTCAATAATAATTAAGAAGTCAATCAAAAAGCCTCAAGCTTGGGCCTCATACAAGCCAGCTAAAGTCAAATCTTTTATACAGTAGATAGACATAGCTTATCTCTATAGAGAGATATTTTTACTACTCTACCACATTCAAACAAACAAACATTTCAATTTCAATTTCATTCAAAGTCTCCCATTTAGGACTCTGAAAGACATGCTCTGGCACATCCCCAGACTTGTACACTTTCCCTAATTTGGATGAGCATCTTTCTTTCATTTTAGAGGCACGATGGCTGTCATACTTGATCAACCAAGTAGACTCCCCTCTTAATGAAACATCATTTTTTTAGCTTTTCTGTCACTTTTAAATGTTTGTGGTAGAATAGTACAAATACCTCTCTGTAAAGATGATTTCATGTCTCTTTACTGTAAACAGAGATTTAATTCCAAGCTTCAACCTTGAGCTTTAAGCAAGGCACCAAAAATAAGTAATTTCCCTAGTTAGTTCCCCGAACTACATTAAGCTCTGACTTCCACTAGGGATATGTAGGCATGAGGTTCACAAGGAATCTCAGCGAGCTAATAAAATACCAAAAATAGTCAGTCTGTCTATCTGTCTGTCTTTCTTTAATCAATTCAATTCTCTCTCCTAACACAAAGGAGAAACTTTCCCAATCATTAGCAGTAAACACAATCAAAATGACACAGAGAAGGTTCCTGTAGAGTACTACAGATATGTAGGGTGTTTAAACACTTCCCTATGTATAACCGACCCCCCGGACTCCAGAATTTCTAGTCTAGGTGAAATCCCCACACTTAGCAAACTCCTAGGGTTTAGTTGAGATCTTTTTTTCCCTTTCCTACTCGTAGGACCAATAAGAAAGTTCGTGTGATATCGTAGGAAGAACTGAAACAAAATTCATCCCACCACGGGCGCATTCTCCTTCCAAATTTCGCGTGAAGGGTCTAGCGTGCCGTCCTCCCAAGTGAAACGGGGAGGTAAAGAAAACGACACCACAGTTTCCTACAACTTCTCCTTTTTCGCTTAGCTTGTTTCTGAAGACCCACTTCGTACCAATGATGTTAAATCCTTTTGGTCTAGGAACAAGATCCCACACATCATTCCTTGTAAACTGATTTAGTTCTTCTTGCATGGCAATTATCCAATTTGCATCTTCTAGAGCTTGATCAACAGAAGTTGGCTCGATCAGAGAAACAAGACCTAATTGACACTCTGCATTGTTCTTAAGGAATGCTCTTGTTCTGAAGGGATCATCCTTCTTTCCGAGAATGACATATTCTGAGTGAGCAGAGGTGAGTCTAGAAGATCTTCTGACAGTTAGCTCTTCAGAAATTCTGAGATTCTCTAAAGAAACAGCAACTTGATCTTCTGATCCTTTGCTTCTCGATTCTTCAGCTTCTAATACTTTGCTTCTTGGTTCTTCAGCTTCTGAAATTGAGATATCTATATCTGCAAAATTCTCAAACTACTTTGGCTTTTCAAGACCAAGCTTATCATCAAATCTGATATTGATTGATTCTTCAACAATCAATGTTTCAGTATTGTATACTCTGTAGCCTTTAGAGCGTTCAGAATATCCAAGAAGGAAACACTTATGTGCCTTAGAATCAAACTTACTCAGATGATCTTTAGTATTCAGAATAAAACAAACACATCCAAAAGGATGAAAATATGAAATGTTGGGCTTTCTGTTCTTCCACAATTCATAAGGAATCTTATTAAGAATAGGTCTTATAGAGATTCTATTCTGAATATAACATGCAGTGTTTATTGCTTCTGCCCAGAAATGCTTAGCCATATTGGTTTCGTTGATCATGTTTCTGGCCATTTCTTGTAGAGTTCTATTCTTTCACTCTACAACTCCATTTTGCTATGGAGTTCTAGGGCAAGAGAAATCATGGGCAATACCATTTTCTTTGAAGTACTCCTCAAAGAATCTGTTCTCAAATTCGCCACCATGATCACTTCTGACCTTGATGATTTTACACTCTTTCTCAGATTGAATCTGAGTGCAGAATTCAAAGAACACTGAATGAGACTCATCCTTGTGTTTCAAGAACTTTACCCATGTCCAGCGACTATAATCATCTACGATGACTAATCCGTATTTCTTCCCTCTGACAGATGCTGTTTTGACTGGGCCAAACAGATCAATGTGCAGAAGTTCTAGCGGCCTAGAAGAAGAAACAACATTCTTAGACTTGAATGCAGGTTTGGAAAACTTCCCTTTTTGACATGCTTCGCAAAGAGCATCTGATTTGTATTTCAGATTAGGGAGTCCTCTGACCAGATTTAGTTTGTTAATCTGAGAAATCTTTCTCAAACTAGCATGGCCTAATCTTCTGTGCTAGACCCATTGCTCTTCGCTAACAGACATAAGACAAGTTACCTTCTGATTCTTAAGATCTTGAAGATCAATCTTGTAAATGTTGTTCTTTCTCTTGCCTGTAAATAGGATTGAGCCATCCTTCTGATTTACAGCCTTACAAGACTTTTGATCAAAGATTATGTCATAACCATTGTAACTTAATTGACTTATGGACAATAAGTTATGAGCTAATCCATCTACCAGAAGAACATTAGTTATAAAAGGAGAGTTACCAGTACTAATGGTTCCTGAGCCAATTATCTTGCCCTTCTGATCTCCTCCAAACTTAACTTCTCCAGCAAATTTAAGCACCAGGTCTTGGAACATAGACCTTCTTCCCGTCATGTGTCGAGAGCACCCAAAGTCCAGGTACCATGACATGCTTTCCTTTGTCTTCTTTGCAGCCAAGGATATATGCAACGGGAATAATCTTTTCCTTAGGTACCCACATTTTCTTGGCTCCTTTCTTGTTAGTTCTCCTCAAGTTCTGATTGAACTTGGGTTTAGCATTATAAACAATAGGAGGTACATCATGATATTCCTTATTCTGAGTTACATGATATTTCCTAGATTGTGTCACATGCTTCTTAGTGTGTGTAATGTGAAAGCTTTTAGCATGTGATGTGAGCCTAATATCATGGGAGTGGCCATACTGAACTGATCATACAATGGCTTGAATGTGATTTTCATATCATCTATAGGTTCAAGTTTGTATGGGTTATCACCCTCATATCCTATGCCAACTCTCTTGTTTCCACTAACAGCATATATCATAGAGGCAAGTTGACTTCTTCCAATACCTCTAGATAAGAACTTCCTAAAGCTCAAGTCATATTCTTTCAGAATATGGTTCAGACTAGGAATGGACTTTTTTGAGTCAGAAGGAGATCCAATATCTTTGGATAATTTTAAAACTTTTTCCTTCAGTTCAGAATTTTCCACTTCTAGCTTCTTAGTTTCAGATTCAAATAGCTTTTTCAGCTTTTTGTATTTGATACTAAGATGAGCCTTGAGTTCCAGAAGTTCTGTTAAACTGGAAACTAACTCTTCTCTAGATAGTTCAGAAAATACCTCTTCAGAATCTTATTCTGATGTAGATTTTGATCCATCTTCAACTGTGGCCATCAGCGCAATGTTTGCCTGCTCGCCTTCAGAGTCTGATTCTGAATCTGATGAATCTGAATCATCCCAAGTTGCCATAGGACCTTTTTTCTTATGAAACTTCTTGTAGTGACTTGGCTTATTGCACTCAAAGCACGTGACCTTCTTCTTGTCATATCTTCTGCTTCTAGAAGTTTCTCCTTTTTCAAGCTTCTTAGAACTTTTGAAGTTCTTGAACTTCCTATGCTTGCTCTTCCAGAGTTGGTTTACCCTTCTGGAGATCATGGACAGTTCATCTTCTTCTTCTGATTCTGATTCTTCAGGATCTTCTTCTTCAGCCTGAAAAGCGTTAGTGCATTTTTTATAATTAGATTTTAATGCAATAGACTTACCTTTCTTCTGAGGTTCATTAGCATCCAGCTCTATTTCATGACTCCTCAGAGCACTGATCAGCTCTTCCAAAGAGACTTCATTCAGATCCTTTGCTATCTTGAATGCAGTCATCATTGGGACCCATCTTCTGGGCAAGCTTCTGATGATCTTCTTGACATGATCAGCCTTTGTGTATCCATTGTCAAGCACTCTTAATCCAGCAGTTAGATTTTGAAATCTTGAGAACATTTTTTCAATGTTTTCATCATCCTCCATCTTGAAGGCTTCATATTTCTGGATTAAGGCAAGAGCTTTTGTCTCCTTGACTTGGGCATTTCCTTCATGAGTCATTTTCAATGATTCATATATGTCATAGGCAGTTTCCCTGTTAGATATCTTCTCATATTCAGCGTGAGAGATAGCATTTAGCAAAACATTCCTACACTTTTGATGATTTTTGAATTCTTTCTTTTGATCATCATTCATTTCTTGTCTTGTCAGCTTTACTCCTCTAGCTTTCACTGGATGTTTGTAACCATCCACCAGAAGATCCCATAAGTCACCATCTAATCCAAGAAAGTAACTTTCGAGTTTATCTTTCCAATATTCAAAGTTTTCACCATTGAATACTGGTGGTCTAGTGTAGCCATTGTTACCATTTCCATTGTGTTGCTCAACAGAGCCAGATGTAGATGTTGGAATCTCACCAGCCATCTAAACTATGTGTTTTTCTCTTCCTGAATCTTTTCTAACATGTTTAAGTGCTTGCACCTTAGAACCGGCGCTCTGGTGCCAATCGAAGGATAGAAAAACACTTAGAAAGAGGGGTTTGAATAAGTGTAACTTTAAAAACTCTTAAGATAAAAACAATTGCACAATGATTTTTATCTTGGTTCGTTGTTAACGAAACTACTCTAGTCCACCCCCTTAGAGTGATTTACCTCACCTGAGGATTTAATCCACTAATCAACCTTGATTACAATGGTTTTCCACTTAGATACCCTCTAAGTCTTCTAAAGTATTCTGATCACACCTTGATCACTCTAGGAACCTTTTACAAATTAATGTAAACAAATTCATATAAGAGTATTACAATGCTTCTTAATAAGCTATAATCACAACTGTGATATTTCTCTTAAGTTCTAAGCTTAAATATCACTAAGATATTACGAAAGTAATGTGAGGTTGAAGATGAACTTTGAGAGCTTTTGAATTTGACAGCGTTTCTGTATTTTTGCGCAAGAGTTCGTATTCAGCTTCTCATCAGAACTTCTATTTATAGGCGTTTTGAGAAGATGACTGTTGGGAGCATTTAATGCGTTGCGTGATCTGTACAGCATTGCATTTAATGTTTCACTCTTTTGTCAACTACCTCGAGCCTTGCTTTTCCTGCTTTAACTGACTTTGCCTTTAATAGCTTCTAACGTTCCTTTTGTCAGTCAGCGTAGCCTGCCATCTTGTACTTGCTTCTGATCTGATCTTTGTAGATACAACTTTGAATTAATCAGAGTCAAACAGCTTGGTGCAGAGCATCTTCTTGTCTTCTGACTTTGAAGTGCTTCTAGCGTGATACCATAAGAACTTTAGTGCTTCTGCTTCTGATTTCAAGTTCTTCTGATGCTTCAATAGACTATGTTCTGATTCTGCTTGACCATCTTCTGATGTCTTGCAAGAGCATGTTCTGATGTTGCATACTGAACCTTCTGAGTCAGTGCTTCTTGTGCTGAATTGTGCATACTCTTTATATATTTTCTGAAATGGAAAATGCATAGGATTAGAGTACCACATTGTCTTATACAAAATTCATATACATTGTTATCATCAAAACTAAGAATATTGATCAGAACAATTCTTGTTCTAACACATATTGCATACATATGTCGTTGAGGCCTTATGCCCTGTTGTTGGCCTAGATTGGCATTGTTGAAGGCTTATGCCTTGTTATTGCCTCTAAATTAATGGCAACCGTTGAGGGCTTATGCTCTGTTGGTACCACATGCATGTAGTGTCGAGAGTCGCATTGCATTTCCCCTAATTGATTGTTAATGTCATATATCATTGTTGCTGTGTGGTTGATGGTGTGAGAATATGTTTGTGATTGTTGTTTTGTTTGTGGTGTAAATAATACTCCTCCGTATGTGATATATCACCGTATGTTTATTGAATGTAATTCTCACCCCTTTTCTGTTGTTGCTTCTGTGCTTCCTCGGAAGTACAGATAACCAGGTACAAAATAGTGCTTGGATTTTTGAGTGTTACCTGATCGAGTCTTAGGAGTCGCTCTGATACGTAACACGGGAGTTTTGGGATGCGCTATGTCTTTGTTTTCCCTTCAGTTATTTGTTAATTGTTACGTATCTTTATTTTGACATTATTGTTGGACCACTTGTTTAGTGGAGATGATTTATTTATTGAGGCCGAAGTGCCATGAGAACTAATAAGCCGTTTTAATTTCCGCTACAGTATTGAATTTTACTTTAAATGAAAACTTATTAAACAAGCGATCATTTTCGATGGATTTTGTAGAAGATGTGACATCCTACTTGTATTAATCTGATTATTTTTCGTATTTATAATTATATATATTCGTATGGGAAAGTGGGGTGTTACAATTGGTATCAGAGCAGGTCGGTCCCTCCGACCAAGTAGTTGAGTCGCTAACAATCAGGTATTGTTAATTTTGTTATCTAACTGTGTTTCTGTTACAGTACTTAGTTGAAATGGCTGGACGAAACGATGCTGCTATTGCTGCTGCTTTGGAGGCTATGGCTCAAGCTCTCGAACAACAATCGAATTCACGTGAGAATGCTAGATCTTGCAGTTTGGCTACCTTCCAGAGGGAGAACCCGTCGGTCTTCAAAGGCAAGCATGACCCTGATGGAGCATTGGAATGGTTGAAGGAGATCGAGAGGATATTCCGGGTAATGAATTGTACTCAAGCACAGAAAGTTCAATATTGGACGCATATGCTAGCAGTCGAAGCTGACGACTGGTGGCTAGCAACTCTTCAAAGATTAGAAGCTGCAGGTGAAGAGATCACTTGGGCTGTGTTCCGAAGAGAGTTTCTGAGGAAGTATTATCCTAAGAGTGTTCGGGGTAAGAAAGAAATTGAGTTCCTCGAACTGAAACAGGGGAACATGTCGGTGACTGACTATGCTGCGAAGTTCACTGAATTGGCCAAATTTTATCCATAGTTTGATGGGGAGGGTGCAGAATTTTCAAAGTGCATGAAGTTTGAGAATGGGTTTCGCTCTGAAATCAAGAAGGCTATAGGGTATCAGCAGATCCGCATTTTTCCTAACTTGGTAGACAGTTGTAGAATTTTCGAGGAAGATAATGCTGCTCACTATAAAATTGTTAGTGACAAAAGGGGCAAGCAGAATCAGCAACGTGGCAAGTCTTATGACACTCCAGCTGGCAAGGGAAAATAGAGGGCTGCTCCGGGCCAGAGAACAAGTGGGGGAGGTGCTCCTACTCCGATTATGTGTTTTAAGTGTGGAAAGGCTGGTCACAAGAGTACCTACTGCACTGACGAAGTTAAGAAGTATTTCCGTTGTGGTAAGACTGGTCATATGATGTCTGAATGTAGACATAAAGAAGTGGTTTGTTTTAATTGCGGCGAAGAAGGACACATTGGAAGTCAATGTCAGAAGCCAAAGAAGGCACAAGCTGGTGGTAAGGTGTTCGCGTTGGCTGGTACTCAGACAGACACTGAGGACAGACTCATTAGAGGTACTTGTTTCATCAATGGTATGCCTTTAATTACTATTATTGATACTGGTGCTACACATTGTTTTACTGCTGCTGAATGCGTTAAAAGATTGGGTCTTGTGCTATCTTCGATGAATGGCGAGATGGTAGTTGAGGTTCCAGCTAAAGGATCTGTGACTACATGTCTTGTTTGTTTAAAGTATCCTTTGTCGATCTTCGAAAGGGACTTTGCTGTTGATTTAGTGTGTTTGCCGTTAGCCGGGCTAGACGTAATTTTGGGAATGAACTGGTTAGAATATAACTATGCTCACATCAATTGTTATAACAAGACTGTGAGATTTTCAACTGCCGAAGAGGATGAAGCTGGTTTAGTGTCGTCTAAGAAGGTACGACAGTTGTTGAAAGAAGATGTAGAGATGTTCTCGTTGATGGCAACATTGTCAATTGAGAATCAGAATATCATCGATGAGCTACCGGTGGTGCGTGAATTTCCTGAAGTTTTTCCTGACGAAATTCCTAACGTGACGCCAGAAAGAGGAATTGAGTTTACGATTTATCTTGTACCTAGTACCAGACCTGTTTCTATGGCACCGTACAAGATGTTTGCATCTAAATTGACGGAATTAAAGAAGCAATTAGAAGACTTACTTGAGAAGAAGTTTGTCAGACCAAGTGTATCGCCGTGGGGAGCTCCAGTGCTATTAGTAAAGAAAAAGGATGGAAGCATGAGGCTTCGTGTGGATTATAGACAGTTGAATAAAGTAACAATTAAGAATAAGTACGCGCTACCGAGAATAGATGATTTGATGGACCATCTGGTGGGTGAGAGTGTTTTTAGCAAGATTGATCTGAGGTCGGGTTATCATCAGATTAAGGTTAAAGATGAAGATGTTCAGAAGACAGCGTTCAGAACAAGATATGGACATTATGAATATTCTGTGATGCCCTTTGGTGTGACGAACGCGCCAGGAGTATTCATGGAGTATATGAACCGTATTTTCCGTGAGTATTTAGATCAGTTTTTCGTGGTATTCATAGACGACATCTTGATATATTCTAAATCAGAACAAGAACATTCGGATCATTTGAGGACAATATTGCAAGTGTTGAAAGAATAAAAGTTGTATGCGAAGCTGTCCAAGTGTGAATTTTGGTTGAAAGAAGTCAGTTTTCTAGGACATGTCATATCGGGTAGTGGCATTACTGTAGATCCATCTAAGGTAGATGTTGTGTTACAATGGGAAACTCCAAAGTCGACTACTGAGATTAGAAGTTTCTTGGGTTTAGCCGATTACTACACACGGTTTATTGAAGGATTTTCTAAGTTGGCATTTCCATTGACCAAGTTGACGTGTAAAGGTAAAGTGTTCATATGGGATGCACAATGTAAAGAAAGTTTTGTAGAATTGAAGAAGAGATTGACGACAACTCCGGTTTTGACGTTACCCAATCCAGGAGAACCTTTTGTGGTTTATTGCGATGCTTCTCTGATGGGTTTAGGTGGTGTGCTTTTGCAGAATGGTAAGGTGATTGCTTATGCGTCGAGGCAGCTGAGGATTCATGAAAAGAACTACCCTACACATGATTTGGAACTCGCTGCTGTTGTTTTCGTACTAAAGATTTGGAGACATCATCTCTATGGTTGTAGATTTGAGGTTTATAGTGACCATAAGAGTTTGAAGTACCTATTTGACTAGAAGGAGCTGAACATGAGATAACGAAGATGGTTAGAATTGCTGAAAGATTATGATTTCGGGTTGAACTATCATCCCGGTAAAGCAAATGTTGTGGATGATGCTTAAGCCGGAAGACCTTGCATATGTCAGCTATGATGGCTAAAGAGTTAGAATTGATCGAACAGTTCTGAGATATGAGCTTGGTTTGTGAAGTGACACCACAGAGTGTCAGGTTGGGGATGCTTAAAATTGATAATGACTTTCTGAACAGTATCAAGGAGGCTCAGAAATTGGATGTGAAACTGGTAGACAATATAGTTGGTTGTGGTCGATCTGAGAAGAGTGATTTTAAAATGGACGCGCAAGGAGTGTTGAGATTACAGGATTGAATCTGTATCCTTGATGATGATAATATGAGGAGGATGATTTTTGAAGAGGGTCATCGGAGTAACTTGAGTATTCATCCTGGGGCTTCTAAGATGTATCAAGACTTGAAGAAGATATTTTGGTGTCCAAGAATGAAAGAATATGTGGCACGGTTTGTGTATGCTTGCTTAACTTGTCAAAAATCGAAGATTGAACACCAGAAGCCTGCAGGGTTGATGCAACCGTAAGAAATTCCATAATGGAAGTGGGATAGCATTTCGATGGATTTCGTAACGGTTTTTCCTAATACTGCGAATGGACACGATTCGATATGGGTAATTGTTGATAGGCTTATAAAGTCAGCTCATTTCATACCTATTAACATCACATATCCAATGGCAAGGTTGGCAGAGATCTAAATCAGAATGATTGTGAAGTTGCATGGTATTCCTGTATGCATTGTATTGGATAGAGATCCAAGATTCACTTTTGATTTTTGGAAGACTTGCAAGAAAGTTTGGGTTCTAAGTTGAGGTTGAGCTCGGCGTATCATCCACATATGGATGGTCAAACTGAGAGGACTATTCAGTCTTTAGAGGATTTGTTGAGAGCATGTGTTCTCGAACAAGGAGGTTCGTGGGACGCTCATCTCCCGTTGATCGAGTTTACTTATAATAACAATCATCATTCTAGTATCGGGATGGCACCTTTTGAAGCATTGTACGGTCGGAGGTATAGGACTCCGCTATGTTGGCACGAATCTGGCGAAGGCGTAGTACTTGGACCGGAAATTGTACGAGAAACTACAGAGAAGGTAAAGTTAATCCGGGAAAACATGAAAGCTTCGCAGAGTAGACATAAGAGTTATCATGATAAGCGAAGTAAGGAGTTGGAATTCGAAGCAGGTGACCATGCGTTTCTAAGAGTCACGCCTGTGACCGGTGTTGGTCGTGCCGTGAAGTCTAAGAAGCTGACTCCATGATTTATTGGTCCTTATCAGATTTCAGAGAGAGTTGGCACTGTTGCTTATAGAGTGGCGTTGCCGCCTAACCTTTCAAATCTGCACGATGTGTTTCATGTGTCACAACTTCAGAAGTATGTCCCAGATCCATCTCACGTGATTCATATGGATGATGTACAAGTGAGAGAGAATCTTACTGTAGAGACGATGCCGATTCGGATCACGGATCGTGAGATAAAGTCCTTTAGAGGTAAGGATATACCGTTGGTGAAAGTAGTTTGGACGGGGACTACCGGAGAAAGCATGGCGTGGGAAATGGAGAGCAAGATGCGGGACTCCTACCCCGAGTTGTTTGAACGAGGTAAGATTTTCGAGGACGAAAATATCGTAAGTGGGGGAGAGTTGTAACGCCCCGATTTCGATATTTATTTTATTACTTATTTATTGGTGTATTTGGTGCTTAAATTGATATTTTAATCATTGTTATATTAATTTGTTAATTTAACTATAATATAATAATAGGGTGATTTAATTAAATTAGACTTAGTTGCAATTAGTAGTTGGGGGGTGTGTACTAAGCCCATTAGCAATTTAATAATTAGTAATGTCTTAATAAACATAAAAAGGAATTAAGAGGAAAAAGGGAGATTAGTGAATATTAGTAAAAGAACGTGAAATTCAGAGAAGAGGCTAGGGCAAGAGGTAGAAGAACTCCACCATTGTTCAGGAAAATCAAGATTCAATCCAAGGTAAGGGGGGAGAATGGGTTCTTTAAATTGTGACCTAAACATGAGAGGGTAGTGAGGGTTCCTTCCCCTCTTTAGGTTTCATAATTGATAAGTTTGATTTCTCCATTGATGTGTGAATTGAATTGATTTGTATGTTGTTCTTCATGACTAATGATACTGTATGATTTTTGGACGAAATTCTAGTTTGAATTGATGAATTATGATGTGGATATTGAAGGTTGGTTGAGTTGTTGTTATGTTCATAAGTGGGACTGAATCTGAAATGTATAACTGTCCATTTTGATGAGTAGAAATTGAGTGGTTATTATGTAAAATTGGTGTAGATTAATAGGTTAATGAATCTAGGTGAAAGGTATGAGTTAAAAGGTGAAAATAGTTTGTTTTAGACCTAAAAACGCAGGCTGGAAGTGATGGAAATGAGTGAGGAACGAACTGGTGCGAGTGCAGATCTGGAAAAACTGATTTTTCTGTCAGTTTGTGTATGATACGCGTATGGGTTGGGGCCATACGCGTATGAGGGACGAGCCCAGGGGCTATACGCGTATGGTACGCAGCCGTGTCCCAACACATTGCAACCTTCTGGTGGAACGCGTATGGTACGCGTATGGAAGGGAGACCATACGCGTATGGGAATGTGATACGCGTATGGGAGGAATTTTAGTGCAAATCTGGTTCTGGTGGTACGCGTATGGGCAGGCTAGTGTGCAGAATTTCCCATTATTGTGATTTTTTTTCCGATTCTTGAGTATAATGAGTACCCTTCTGATCTCTCTTGATTAGTAAGGCTTAAGTAGGTATAGGGAGACTAAGAAAGTTATACATTTGGACCTAGAATGTTGTAATAAGATTTATGTTGATTGTTGTGAATGTTGACTATAAGAAAATGAAATCATAGTTGCGTGTTTTTGAACAAGTTGATAGCCTAAATGGCAATGAGTTGAAGGCTGGTGCCTTGTGTCGTTGAATTGTGTCGATTGGATGTCCATATTGCATACATACGTCGTTGAGGGCTTATGCCCTGTTGTTGGCCTGGATTGGCATTGTTGAAGGCTTATGCCATGTTATTGCCTCTAAATTAATGGCAACCGTTGAGGGCTTATTCTCTGTTGGTACCACATGCATGTAGTGTCGATAGTCGCATTGCATTTCCCCTAATTGATTGTTAATGTCATATATCATTGTTGTTGTGTGGTTGATGGTGTGAGAATATGTTTGTGATTGTTGTTTTGTATATGGTGTAAATACTACTCCTCCGCATGTGATATTTCACCTTATGTTTATTGAATGTAATTCTCACCCCTTTTCTGTTGTTGCTTCTGTGCTTCCTTGGAAGTACAGATAACCAGGTACCAGAGTAGTGCTTGAATTTTCGAGTGTTACCTGATCGATTCTTAGGAGTCGCTCTGATACATAACACGGGAGTTTTAGGATGCGCTATGTCTTTGTTTTCCCTTTAGTTATTTGTTAATTTTTACGTATCTTTATTTTGACATTATTGTTGGACCATCTGTTTAGTGGAGATGATTTATTTGTTGAGGCCGAAGTGCCATGAGAACTAATAAGCCGTTTTAATTTCTGCTACGGTATTGAATTTTACTTTAAATGAAAACTTATTAAACAAGCGATTATTTTCGATGGATTTTGTAGAAGATGTGACATCCTACTTGTATTACTCTGATTATTTTTCGTATTTATAATTATATATATATTTGTATGGGAAAGTGGGGTGTTACAACTAGCGTTGTTTACCTTCACGGTAAACAAATTGGCACGCCTAGTGGGACCTGTCCTTGAAATTATTTGTTCTAAGTAGAAACAAAGTTCTTCATTACCTTCTTGTATTTCACTTTGTTGCATGAGACTCAAATGTGGTAAACTAGCCACAAACAGCAAAGAAATACCTAAGAGAAGATACGATAGGAAAATGGCGAATCAAAATCATCCAAATAATCAAAATACCCCTAACAATAATGACGTCCCACTCCTAGTCTCTTAAACAGGAGGAACCACGGTTTCGGCACCCGTTTCAAATGTCTATCGTCTTCAACAATTTCGACGCCAGCGTGTAGCAACCTGCCTAAAAATTTCAGCTTTCGAGTCGCCACCTATTCTGAAGGGCGAATAGGAAACCCTACGCAGATAAGAGATTGAGGGTAAGTTATTATAATCAGGCTGAGGGAAGGTGTTAGGCACCCTCAGCCCTTTCCTAAAGGCTAATGTTCAAAGATTAGGGTTGCATGGCAGGGTTTGTAAAGAAATGTGGCAAACAGAATTTTAATGACATGATTGAGATTTTGAAGAGGGGGACTCGCCTTGTTGCCAAGTGCCTACGTACCTCCTTAGGGAGGATCAGAGTCTACGTAGTTCGGGGAAGGTTGTACGCCATTAGAATTGAATTTGATTAGAGATGTGTTTTTTAGAGGCTTTTTGAATGGCCTATCGTAGTTTGATGATTTTTATAGTTTTGAATGGATTTTAGAATTATTTTAGGGTTTGGGCGTACAACCCTGATTTGGCACAATTAACCGCAATGATCAATAGGTTTGATCACCATAGTTAAAAGATTAAGGGTTTGCATCATTACCAATTCAAACCGATTGATTCGATTATCACTAATAATGACTTATTGTATTTTATTATTTTATGAATTTTATTTTATACTGTTACCTCTCATAACCGGTTAATACGGTCACAAATAATAACAGATTAATTATAGAACGAGGCAGGATTAATCACCACAATCAATAAGATGATTGCAGCCATTTAATCGAATATAGTTTGATTTTATTTTAATTTAACAGTATTTTAATTAAAATCATTGTTAACCACAGCGATCAATCGATTTAATCGGCGCGAATAACAAATTAAAAATTTTAATATAATTATCATGTATTTATTTTTATTAAAAAATAATTATAACATAATTAATATATATTAAAATAAGTATTTTAATTTAAAATAAACAAATAATTAAAAGAAATTGGGTTTTATTGAGATTATGATTCAATATGATATTCATGAGAGACCATGGTATGGATACTTGATTATTTAGCGCTAGATCTGGTCAGGGGAAGATCCTATGGTGAGGATCTGAGGGTGTATGACGCAGGTATGATGCTAAGGCACATGGGATCATATAGAAACAATTCCAGAAAAAATATATGTGGGAGCGAGGTGTTGAACCCACGCCCCCAGACTCACACACATGCATCACTACCACTCCAACCAAGTGGAGCGCGCGTTTGAAAAACGCACTCAACATTATATGTACGAAAATTAAAGAACACAGGGAAACGCGCGCGCGAATTTGAAACTGGCAAACCAAGGGACGACACATCATCGTCTTCCTCAACAGAATTTGCAAAAAAAACCTGAAACATTAGCTACGATTTCGCTGCTAAAATATCCGTAGCAAACAAACTTGACAAATAGCGATTTGCACATATTGGACAATAAATGTTTCGCACCTATCCTGTTCCCTTTGTCTCAAGCATACGAATCTGTTCATGCAATCAATTTGACTCAATTTTACGTCTATTATAAAGCCCCAATTATAAACCCTAGGAACTCTACTCGGTCAACAATGGCAACTCGGTATATCATGCCCAGAAATCCAATTAATCAAACAAAAACATTCACAAACATCACACCAATCATAAAACACAAACAAATTAACATATGGATGCGAGAATTATGCCAATCGAACCAGAGTTAGGAGCGACTTACCTGGGCTTATAGGAGGTCGTTCTGGGGGTGTTGGCGAAGTATGATGATCCAGACACGTTCCAGATGATCCAAGGAAGCTTTTGCAATCTTCGAATTTTGTTGAAACCTCTGAATTCTCGAAAATCAGTTTCAAGTTCTTGAGTGTTTTTTTTTTGTTCTTGCAAGTGACTCTCTTCTCCGATTTTTGTCCCCTAATCCTATGCTTTAGGTTTAGTATTTATAGGGGAATGAATTAGGTTTAGAACAAGAGCCCAAAAACTTGTGAATCCAATCTTGCCATGTTTGAGAAATTTCATTTGTTTCTTGAATAAAAAGTTTCCTTTTTTTGCCAAAATTATGTATCAATCTCCTCCTATTTGATTTACCACGAAAATTGAGATATATTTTGTCATTAATACTGATGAAAAGACAAACAAAACATATTTTCTACCAAATATTTGATTTTCCATTCAATTAAATCATTAAAAATAGATTTTAAATGAGATAAAATTATGTAAAATCAAATAAAATGATATAATTTATGGCATATGTTTTGGATAGCTTGTGGACCAAGATTGTATCAAAAAACCATAGGCCCATTTGCAAAGTTTCTCAATTTGAACCCTCCTTTTTCACATTAGGTCCTTCAATATCACCTAACTTTGATCAAGCATATCTCCTTCAATTTTTAAGCTATGAGGGAGTTCTAATACTTTTTAGAAACCTTGAGAGGTCCTCTACAAGCCCCTTTGGAACATATTTCTCATTTGAAGCTTTTATCTTGATCATATTCTCTTTGGGAGAAAACTGTTTTTGAAGGATGCCTGAAAATGACCTGTAATCTTTTGCTTTGTATCTTCGAAATGAAGCATTTCTAGCCTTGGCTTGTGAGACACAAAGTTGTAGAGAATCCAATTTTCTTCAAGATAGGCTTTGAGTGGGGAATTTTTGATGTTCCATGTGAAAGTTATGCCCAGTCAAAGTTGGGTTGACTTTCTCCTAAGAAACCCTAATTTGAACCTTTTTGCATTTGTTCATCTCTGAGTTTCTATTAATGGAATCATGATCAATCTTTGATCAAATGGTGGTTATGCATCCCTACACTTGATGTTTGCCCAATGATCATGGTTTGAATCATGCTTTGATATTAGTTGACCTTCCAGTTTGAATCAGTTGACTGTGAATTATCTGGATCATTTGAGTGAGCCATGTCTTGAGATTTGAACTTGGCCCTTGTTATGAGAGAGGTGTGGGAGGTAAATTTTGGGGTATGACAGCTGCCCCTATTTAATTACCTTGGATTGAATGACTAGAGGGTGTATAGACCTCGCGTCGTTCAGATCAAAGGGTTATTAAATACTGGAAGACCCTTAAATTTGCCTTGAGTTTGAGTATGAGTGAAGTGAAATGTCCTGCTAAGGCCTGAGTCTTACATAGCGAGGACTTTTTGTTGGTTGTGTAATTGGCTTGCTACGGTCAGCAAGCCTCCGCAGTTTGTGAACCCCCACTTACTATAGTTCTAGTAAGTTTCCGCAATTTGTGAACCCCCACTTACTATAGTTCTAGTAAGTTTCCGTAGTTTGTGGACCCCAATAGGATTGCTCGCTATAATTCTAGCAAGTTCACCTCCACCAACAGGGTTATCTGCGAATATTATCGCAGAATTTACCTGTGTCACTAATAGGGTTATTCGCGAGTGTTATCGCGAAATTTACCTATGTCACCAGGGTTATCTGCGAGTGTTATCGCAGAATTTACCTGTACCACCAATAGGGTTATTCGCGAGTGTTATCGCGAAATTTACCTATGTCACCAGGGTTATCTGCGAGTGTTATCGCAGAATTTACCTGTACCACCAATAGGGTTATCCGCGAGTGTTATCGCAAAATTTACCTATGTAGAATTTTGTTTTGTAAATGCGTATGCATCATGCTTATGCGTTATGCACATGCCCCTGTTGTTTGTATAATGCGTATGTGTGAATGCTTACACATGTATATGTTGTATGTATACTGATGAATGTATGCAATGATGTATGTATGATAACCCCGACACCTTATCTCCTTATCTCTCATCTCCTTATCACCCATTGCCTTTGTTTAACCTCTTTTGAATTGTTTGTGAATTCTGACTCAGTTCGTATTCGAATGACTTGCCGACCCCTTTTTTTGTGAAAGGATCAACATGGGGTAACACCAGTGCAAGGAGTGTGTAGCCTTCCGGAGATTTTATCTTTTGCTTTTGTGTTGCAAGTTTGCAAGTTTCTCATGTTAAATCCATGTTAAAGTTTATAAAAATAAATTATCCTTTGCAAATGGTACTGAAATTAGAAATGAAGCGTAGTATGCAAAAAAAAGGAAATTTTATTGATATTGCCTTGAATTGGCGAGTGTACAGAAATGCGAAGAAAGAAAATGACAAATAGAAATGATATTAATACTGCCGTTGCTTTTTTGTTATCGAGGGCCCCAATAATCCTTCGACTTCAGAAGTAGATGATTGCACGACCCCTTATCCTTCGTAGTTTGCCTTCGGCTTATGTCCGGTAATCCTGCTTTTGCTAGGCATAGTACTTCTTGACCGCGTCTGAGTTGATTGGGTGCGGTAGCTCATCCCCATCCATTGTAGTGAGGACTAATGCCACTCCTGAGAACACCGTTTTTACAATGTACGGACCTTCGTAGTTAGGTGTCCATTTTCCACGAGCGTCGAGTCGAGGTAACAGTATCTTCTTGAGGACAATGTCACCTTCTTTGTAGGTTCGAGGTCGGACCTTCTTATCGAACGCTTTTTTCATCCTCTTCTGATAGAGTTGTCCAAGACACAAAGCTGCCAGTCGCTTTTCTTCAATGAGATTAAGCTGATCAAAACGAGTTTTTACCCATTCTGATTCTTCTAACTTTGTGTCAGCTATGACTCTTAGTGACGGGATCTCCACTTCGATTGGGAGGACAGCTTCCATACCGTAGACTAGGGAGAAGGGGGTTGCCCCTATAGATGTACGCACCGAGGTTCTGTAACCGTGTAAGGCGAATGGAAGCATTTCGTGCCAATCCTTGTATGTTTTCACCATCTTTTGTATTATCTTTTTGATATTTTTGTTTGCAGCTTCGACAGCGCCGTTCATTTTAGGCCTGTATGGTGAAGAATTGTGGTGTTCAATCTTGAACTCCTCGCACAGCTCCCTCATCATGTTATTGTTCAGATTCGACCCATTATCGGTGATAATCCTGCTTGGAACCCCATACCGACATATGATATTATGCTTGATGAACCGAGTGACTACTTGTCTCGTCACGTTGGTGTAAGAGGCAGCTTCAACCCATTTGGTGAAGTAGTCTATGGCAACCAATATGAATCGGTGCCCATTTGAAGCTTTCGGTTCTATCATTCCTATCATGTCAATTCCCCACATTGCAAATGGCCATGGTGAACTCAAGACGTTCAACGGATTTGGCGGTACGTGTACCTTGTCAGCATAAATCTGGCACTTGTGACATGTCCTTGCATATTGGAAACAGTCGGCCTCCATTGTTAACCAGTAATACCCTGCTCGCAGTATCTTTCTAGCCATTGAGTGTCCGTTTGCGTGGGTCCCAAAGGTTCCTTCATGTACCTCCCTGATAATCTCCTTGGCCTCGTTTTTATCTACACACCTCAACAACACTGAATCATAGTTCCTTTTGTATAGGATGCTTCCGCTTAAGAAGAACTTGGATGCAAGTCTCCTCAGTGTCTTTTTATCAATTGTTGAGGCATTCTCCGGGTATTCTTGTTTTTCCAGGTACTTTTTAATGTCGTGGTACCATGGTTTGTTGTCAGACTGCTCCTCAATCGCAAGGCAGTAGGCAGGTTCGTCGAAGTGTCTAACAGTTATCCGTGGTTCATGGTTTGGCCAGGTCACCTTGAACATAGAGGAGAGCGTTGCTAGTGCATCGGCTATTTGATTTTCTTCCCTCGGGATATGAGTAAAAGTGATAGTATCAAATTCAGCCGTCAACTCCAGTATAAGGTCTCGGTATGGGATTAGTTTTGCATCTCGAGTGTCCCATTCTTTGTTGACTTGATGGATTACCAATGCTGAGTCTCCGTATACATCAAGGAGTTTGATCCTAAGGTCGATTGCAGCTTCTAACCCCAATATGCATGCTTCGTATTCTGCAATGTTATTGGTGCAGTCGAAACATAGTCTTGCCGTGAAGGGTAAGTGCCGGTCGTCGGGAGATGTCAATACTGCCCCTATGCCATGTCCTAGTGCATTTGAAGCACCGTCGAACATGAGTTTCCATACCAAACCCGGTTCGGGTCCCTCGTCGGGTCCTGGTATTTCATAGTCTCTTACTAGCATAATATCCTCATCGGGGAAGTCGAACTTCATAGATTGGTATTCCTCGAGGGGTTGGTGAGCAAGATGTTCTGCCAATACACTCCCTTTTATTGCTTTTTGAGTTACATACTGTATGTCGTATTCGGACAACAACATTTGCCACCTTGCAATTCTACCCGTGAGCGCCTGTTTTTCGAACACGTATTTTAAAGGATCCATTCTCGATTTTAGCCATGTGGAATGATTCAGCATATATTGCCTTAGACGTTTGGAGGCCCATGCTAGGGCACAACATGTCTTTTCCAATGGTGAATACCGAGATTCGCAATCCGTGAATTTCTTACTGAGGTAGTAGATAGCGTGTTCTTTCCTGCCTGTTTCATCTTGTTGCCCCAGTACACACCCCATAGATCTTTCAAGTACTGTGAGGTACATGATCAGCGGTCTTCTGGGTACGGGAGGTAAAAGTATCGGTGGTTCTTGTAAGTAGTTCTTTATAGCTTCGAAGGCTACTTGACATTCGTCGTTCCACTTGATAGGTTGATCCTTCCTGAGTAGTTTGAATATAGGCTCGCATGTAGCTGTTAAATGTGAAATGAACCTTGAGATGTAATTCAATCGGCCCAGGAAACCTCACACCTCTTTTTCTGTTTTTGGAACGGGCATCGCTTGTATGGCTTTTACTTTGTCAGGATCAACCTCTATACCTCGCTGGCTTACAATGAATCCCAACAGCTTTCCCGATCTTACACCAAACGTACACTTGTTCGGGTTTAACCTTAGCTTGTACTTCTTTAAGCGTTCGAACAACTTATGTAGATTTGTGATGTGCTCTTCTTCTGTGCCAGATTTGGCAATCATATCATCTACATACACTTCGACCTCTTTGTGAATCATATCATGGAATAATGTGACCAAGGCTCTTTGATATGTTGCCCCTGCATTTCTCAATCCAAAAGGCATCACTTTGTAGCAAAAGGTGCCCCAAGATGTCATGAAGGTGGTCTTTTCCATATCCTCAGGGGCCATCTTGATTTGATTATATCCGGAGAACCCATCCATAAAGGAGAACACCGAAGCTTGTGCTGTATTATCCACCAAGATATCTATATGTGGTAGTGGGAAATCATCTTTTGGACTTGCTTTATTTAGATCCCTGTAGTCTACACACATGCGCACCTTCCCGTCTTTCTTAGGAACTGGCACTATGTTTGCAATCCATGGTGGGTAGTCAACTACAGCAAGAAACTCGGCATCGAACTGTTTGAGCACCTCTTCCCTAATTTTACTATCCATATCTGGTCGAACCCTTCTGCGCTTTTGCCTGACCGGCGCACACCCTTCTTTGAGAGGTAACCTGTGTACCACGATGTCTGTATCCAACCCCGGCATGTCACGGTATGACCAAGCAAAAATCTCTGCATACTCGTGGAGGAGCTTGATTAGCGTTGCTTTTACGTCCTTACCTAGCGTTGCCCCAATCTTAATGTTCTTGGGTTCTTCATCCGTTCCCAAGTTTATGATTTCAATGGCCTCTTGTGGAGGGAGCATGCTCTTGGATTCCTTATCCATTAACCTTGACAACTCTTCCGGAAGTTCATCGTCTTCCTCATCCCCTTCTTCAGCCTGATTAGCGAGAGCCTTGAGTTTGTATAGAATCTCAGCAGTATTATTATCGGTGATGTCAGAAGGTGATCTGCACATGTTTTATGTTTTGTTTTCTTTTAGTATGCAGATGTGAACGTGCTTTGCTTGTGCAAGAAATTTATTTGTCATTTTCAGAAATGGAAAAGGAATAAATGCGAGAAAAGACAATGTTTTCAATACCAAAATGCAAAGACAATTTTATTAATAAACTTCGAACTTGAAAGTAAATGGGGCCCTTACAAACTAGCTCTATGCTTCGGGCGAGGCATGAGCGTTATTCTTTTTCTTTATTAAAAAGGGAAATAAAACACACAAAAGCAAATTACTTTGAAATGAAAACTATCTCCGGTATCTCCAGGCTTGTCCAATTCTGAAGCTGTTCTCCTGGCCTGATTTCTCGAATGAAATTGGACGTCCCTTCTCGAGAATCCTGGTTGGACACCATAGCCACATGTTCATACCCGCCAGTCACAAAAGTTTGCATTATTGGGGGAAATGGTCGTTCCTCTTTCTTAATGCTTGTGACCTTGGTGGGTTGGTATCCTAACCCTGAGCGGTCTTTCTTCTCTGACACCTCTGGTAGCTTGCCCCATCCTTTAGCATCTGTGTCTTGTAGATCCTTCCATGATGTCACCGCCCTTCTTATCTTCTCCACTGGTAGTGTGATAGCGGTTGCAATTTCTAGAGCTTGAAATGCGGTACCCAATGCTTCGTCTCCAGCCTCAATATATCTGTATGAGTTTAGATTGCTGACAAATATATCCTCTTCTCCATTAATAGTCACTATGGAATTCCCATTCACAAACTTTAGTTTCTGATGGAGGGTGGAGGTGACTGCCCCAGCTGCGTGGATCCAAGGGCGTCCTAGTAGGCAGGTATAAGCTGGCTCAATTTCCATCACTTGGAAATTGATGCAGAAGGTATGAGGACCGATTACAACGGGCAGATCCACTTCTCCCAACACCGGACTTTGTGATCCATCGAAAGCTTTTACCACCAGGCGACTTGGTCTGACTACCAATCCTTCTAAGGCTATCTTGACAAGTGTTGCTCTTGGCATCACATTTAAAGATGACCCTGTGTCGATCAAAACTCTAGCTAGATGAGCCTTCCCACATTGCATGGAGATATGCAAGGCTTTGTTGTGTGACTTCCCTTGTAGGGGTAGCTCATTGTCACTGAAACCTAGGCATGCCCCAGCAGTTAGATTGGCCACCATTCCGTCAAATTGATTGACTGTGATGTCCTTAGTTACATGGGCAGCGTTTAGGATCTTCATCAGAGCATCTCGATGTTTCTCAGAGTGTATTAATAGTGATAAGAGCGATATCTTAGATGGTGTCTGTTGCAACTGATCTACCACTCTATAATCACTCTTCTTAATCAGAGCGAGAAACTCCTCAGCGTCCTTATTAGAAGCCTCTTTGTCCTTAGGTTCAATTCCATCACTTGGTCTTACAACCGCTTGTTCTCCGGATTGTGTCAAGTTTTCACTAGACGTTGGTTGTACTTGCGCAGTTTTGAATATGCGCCCACTACGGGTCATGCCTCCAGGTCCAACGATGCTTGATACTGCAGTATTAGTATCGGTCTCATATTCCCATGGTACCGCTTTCATCTTGTCCAAAGGATATGGTCCTCTGATTGGGATGATCTTGGTACGCTCTTGCGTAGATATCATCACTGGTGTTCTAGAGCATGGGATAATCAATGGTTTCCTTGCCCCTTGTGCAGGTATCATTAAAGGCTCGTTTCTTTCCACCATCGCCACATATTCCTCCTCAGGGTGTTCCTCCAGTTGGATCAATCCTTGATCCGTGAGTCTCTGCAAAGTGTCTTTGAAAGCCTCGTTGTGTTCTAGGACAAACCCCTTTATAAGAAGATACCTCTTAAGGGCATCTATGGGGGAGTTCCGTTGTTGAACCAACTCTTGCTCATTGACAATTTCTATTGCATTGACTGCGCCATCATGGTGTGGCATCGGGTTCGTCTTCACATTGGGTTTGTCAAAGGCGATTGCCCCGGATTAAATCAAGTCTTGAACGATGTGCCTGAAGGCCCAACATTTCTCCAAGGTGTGTCCGGGAGAATTGGCGTGAAATTCACACCTTTCATTCGGCTTGTAGTTGGGTGTAACCTTGCCTGGATGGAGAGGTGGCAGTGGCCTAACTTCTACCAAGGATTCATTTATTAAATATTTCAGAATTTCTTTCTTGGAAGTAGGTAGCGGATCGAATCTTCTTTGTCCTCCCTGAAACCGGTTTTGTTGTGGTGGATATGACATGGGAGGTCTGTTCTCCTGATGCCCTACAGCATTAGTCTCTCCTTCCTTCTTCTTTGTGAAGTTGGGGGTAGGCCTCTTCGCCTGATAGGATCCAGATGATGCCCCTTGTATCTTCCCATTCTTGATTCCGTTCTCAATCCTTTCACCGATGACTACCAAGTCTGAAAATCCTGATGACACGCTTCCTACCATTTTATCGTAATATGGCCCTTGCAGTGTAGCCATAAACATATCCACCAATTCTTTCTCCAACAAGGGAGGTTGGACTCGGGAAGCCATCTCTCTCCATCTTTGAGCATACTCCTTGAATGATTCCTCCTTCTTTTGTGACAAATTTTGGAGTTGCATCCGATTGGGTGCCATATACAAATTATACTTGTATTGCTTAAGGAATGTATTGGCAAGGTCGGTCCAGCTTCGGATGTGAGACTTCTCTAACTGCATATACCAGTCGACCGATGCTCCGCTCAAACTATCTTGGAAAAAATGAATCATCAGCTTTTGATCATGAGCATAGGCAGCCATTTTCCGCACATACATGCGCAGGTGATTCCTTGGGCAGGTGAGCCCTTTGTATTTTTCAAAGTTCGGAACCTTGAACTTGTGTGGAATTGTTAGATCTGGGACTAAGCTCATTTCAAAAGTATCCACGTCAAAAGCGTCATACCCTTCCACAGCCTTCAGCCTCTCTTCCAGTGCCTTGATTTGTCCACTGTCTTTAGAATCCTCTCCGGAATTAGCAGAGTTCAGCTTTGGTTGGAGACCTTGGTTTATGTCATTGGTATCCCCATATTGCAGGTCTAAGTAGTCTTCATCCCTAAGGGGGTTACTGACAGGAATGCGAACTGTGCGAGACGTCCCTTCCTTCTGAACGGCAGGAATAAACCCTTCTTGGGAGGCTTCTCCTTCTTCATGAGTTGTAATAACCCTTTTTGAGGAGTGAGCATTTGTCTTGTGGGGGTCATGACCTTTAACATATCCTAGCAATGGGTTACCGTCGTTAGGTATCTCCTCATACTGATCCTGAACCTCCTTAGCCTTATCTTGCTTGTCCTTAAGATCTTTCATGAAGCTCAGCATTTGGGTCATTCCTCCCTTGAGTTCCTCCACAGTGCCTTTCAACTGGGTCATTTCCTCGCGAAGGGCGGCTTGATTCTGTTCCAATTGTTCCATTGCTTTCTTCTTTGAGCTCTGGTCTTGATTTGTGGTTGAGTTGCAATGGTGTGACTGGAGATGAAGATAGTTTTTTTTGCTTTAATGTTTTGAAAAATAGATATGATATGCATGCTATGAATGATATGGTTATGCAATGTTTATGTCTTATCCACACTATTATAATACACATATATATTTATATATTATTTTTATTCTTCTTTTTTTTATATATACATGTACATTTTTTCCCTTTTTTTTTTGCACATATGTATTATGTATATATTTTTTTACATATGTATTTATTTTTCTTTTTTTTTTCTTTTGTACATGTATATACACATATGTTTTTTTTTTTTTAGAGAGGTAAACAAGGTTGGTGAATATTTATAGAAACGATGAGTAACGAAAAAGAAACACACTTTATTGAAAGAAAATACTAAAAAACTCCATTGTTGGTTAACAAATATAGAAATTGAAATAACAAATTGAAAATACTTGGAATGCAATAAAAGGAAAAAAGCCTAAAACTAAGAACGCCTTTGGATGTCTTCTTTGAACTTATCCACCATATCTCTACAAAGCTCCATGAATTCCTTGACTTCTTTGGGAAGGATAACAAGAGATAATTCTGCCTTTGCCAAACTTTTTGGAATGTCTAGGATCAAGTCATTGCACAAATAAACTAACTTATCATAATTATCGCGGCATTTTTCGTAGTCTTTGAGCATCTTGGGAACCATACTCACGTGCTCATAAGCGGTAGAAACAATTGTGTATTGTCTTTCCCAATAATCTCTTTCATCCCTTGCAGCATCACATAACTCTTTTTGCCTTAGTAGTAATTGCCTAAGCACAGCCAAAGCTTGAAGTGCTCTATGACGCTCATCAGTGCGCTGTAAAAGTGCTTCTTCCGCGGTTAACCTCCTTGTGCGTTCTTCTTGTCCAGCATTGCGGGCCTCTTGAAGATCAAACTTTAAATCCCTTATTTCCACTTCTTGGTCCTTAGTTATATCCGTTAATTCAAAGACCACAGCTTCTAGATTTTTTTCGGATTCCGCTTTGTCATGGGAAGCCTTTCATAACGCCTTCTCCATTTTGCAATCTCTACATCCGCTTGTGCCAACCTTTCATTATGCGATTCTAGATTAAAATTAGCACTTAGAACTCCTTCGGTTGCACGCTTTCTTTTACTTCTTTGCCTATCATTTTCTTCTTTCATTGCTTGGAGTTCTTGATTTTTCTCTTTAAGGTCAAAGCGTAGTTGGCTCCTTTCATTAGTAAGTTGATGCAAATCAAGTTCTAATTTCTCTTTCTCCTTTCGGGACGCCTCTAGGGCAGCCCTGATTCCTTCTATCTCTTCGATGGATAAAGGAACAGGATCAGGAGAATCAGGCTTGTAGGCGGGATCCACAACAAAAGGAAGCAACACTTTCTTAACTCTTTCTTGAACCCATGCGGTATAAGATGCTTTTGCAATTACATTCTTTGGCCCAAAGTCTCTCCTTTGCACATTACTCCAAGCTTGAATTACTTTTTTCCATGTTCTTGGTTCACCTTTACCATTGTCATGCAAAATTAATTCTTTTATACGTTGTTCAGAAGGTTCCTTATCCATGGAATGACCCAATTGGCGTAGTGCTAAAGCAGGATTATAATTAATACAACCAAGAGTTCCTATCAATGGCACATTGTTGAATTCTCCGCATTTGTAAATGATCTTATCTGAATTTAATTTTCTTGCATACCATAGAATAGAGTCCGCTTTAAGAGCCCTTAATTTTTGAGACCAATCGTTCCTAGTTAATTCTTTGATAAAGCAACTAGCTTTGTAGAGATGGGAAGTCAACCAAGAATAGAGCAAATGAACGCAACAAACTAGCACTCCTCTCTTTCTTTCATACCTCATATGAATAGCATAGTAAATGTTAGCGAGGATAGTCGGAGTTGGATCTTTGTCAAAAAGCCTAAAAGAAGTGAAAGCATGAATAGCGGTAGGATCAACATAGTCAATATTCTTTGGCAATAAAACAACACCAAAAACCAAGAGAGCTAACACATGTCCACAAATGTCCCATTGTTTCCTTTGAGCAAACATTAATGCTTGATTTTCTAAATAAGATCTTTTGAACCCATGCACTTCTCCCTCAGTTTTATAATGAACTTTTAGTTCTGCAGCGGACATTCCCAGAGCCTTTTCTAGATCTGAAAAGTCAACTTCCTTACCCACACCAGTATAGAATTCCTTTTTTATCCTCGAAAAACCCAACATAGCATCCATTTCTTCTATGGTAGGTGCTAACTGAAAATCCTGGAAAGTAAAACATCTCAAAGGCGGATCATAGAATTGTACCAAAGCGGTGATAGCTTCTTCTTGCACTTTTACCCTTAGCAAATCCAAGATATTACCATAGCGAATCTCAAACCTATCCAAAGCACCTGATGGCAATTTTTATTTGATGATCTTCAATTTCTTAATGTCTGGAGTAGAAACAGTAAAGTGCACGATTGTCTTCTTCGTACTCATCCTTCCTACACATTCACCAACAAAATACATTTTACCAAATATATATACATATATGTGTATTATTATTTTTATTTGTGGATAAGACATGATGAAAAATGCAAATGATTAGATGATGCATGCAAACACATAACAACAAAAAAAAATAATACAAACATAAAAAATAATTAAGCAAAAAAAACATGGTATTTCAAAGAACCCAGGTTCATAGGTTCGACGTAGGGGGCTCTTGGGAGCCAACCTTTATATGGGGGTTCTAAAAGGTCTCATGGGGTCGTTCGTAGCCTCCGAGACTTTTTCGTCTCTTCGGATTTTGGAACAATTCATTTTATCCATGAGGTTCGAATTTTTGGGTAGGTTCCCGGAGAGATCAGCTAAGTATCCAGTCCAGCCCTC
This sequence comes from Vicia villosa, assembly GCF_029867415.1. Taxonomy (NCBI): domain Eukaryota; kingdom Viridiplantae; phylum Streptophyta; class Magnoliopsida; order Fabales; family Fabaceae; genus Vicia; species Vicia villosa. The sequence goes on from NC_081183.1 coordinate 70,567,603, forward strand.
CACAAAGTCAAGCTTCGTTTCGGACCTATCCAAATACCTAACCCACTCCGAGTGGAGTTATCAGTGAGATTCGTAAGGCGATTCATGTCCCCTTTTGGTCTCAAAGTTAACTCCCACATTTAAGGTTTAACCTACATAAAAATAGAGCAAATATATAATAATAAAAGCAGATATTTTTAGGCAGATAAAAAACATAAAACAAATAAACAAATAAATAATTTAATGTTTATTAAAAGATAAACCTCCCCCCAAACCCTGAATGTGGCAAATTGCCAACCCTAAAGTGTACCACAAACCCTAAACCACAAACCACGAGCCATAAACCTAAACTCACTCAAGCCTTAGGAGCATAATAATTCACTAAAAGTGTTGTCCCCAGCAGAGTCGCCAGCTGTAGCAACCTGCCTAAAAATTTCAGCTTTCGAGTCGCCACCTATTCTGAAGGGCGAATAGGAAACCCTACGCAGATAAGAGATTGAGGGTAAGTTATTATAATCAGGCTGAGGGAAGGTGTTAGGCACCCTCAGCCCTTTCCTAAAGGCTAATGTTCAAAGATTAGGGTTGCATGGCAGGGTTTGTAAAGAAATGTGGCAAACAGAATTTTAATGACATGATTGAGATTTTGAAGAGGGGGACTCGCCTTGTTGCCAAGTGCCTACGTACCTCCTTAGGGAGGATCAGAGTCTACGTAGTTCGGGGAAGGTTGTACGCCATTAGAATTGAATTTGATTAGAGATGTGTTTTTTAGAGGCTTTTTGAATGGCCTATCGTAGTTTGATGATTTTTATAGTTTTGAATGGATTTTAGAATTATTTTAGGGTTTGGGCGTACAACCCTGATTTGGCACAATTAACCGCAATGATCAATAGGTTTGATCACCATAGTTAAAAGATTAAGGGTTTGCATCATTACCAATTCAAACCGATTGATTCGATTATCACTAATAATGACTTATTGTATTTTATTATTTTATGAATTTTATTTTATACTGTTACCTCTCATAACCGGTTAATACGGTCACAAATAATAACAGATTAATTATAGAACGAGGCAGGATTAATCACCACAATCAATAAGATGATTGCAGCCATTTAATCGAATATAGTTTGATTTTATTTTAATTTAACAGTATTTTAATTAAAATCATTGTTAACCACAGCGATCAATCGATTTAATCGGCGCGAATAACAAATTAAAAATTTTAATATAATTATCATGTATTTATTTTTATTAAAAAATAATTATAACATAATTAATATATATTAAAATAAGTATTTTAATTTAAAATAAACAAATAATTAAAAGAAATTGGGTTTTATTGAGATTATGATTCAATATGATATTCATGAGAGACCATGGTATGGATACTTGATTATTTAGCGCTAGATCTGGTCAGGGGAAGATCCTATGGTGAGGATCTGAAGGTGTATGACGCAGGTATGATGCTAAGGCACATGGGATCATATAGAAACAATTCCAGAAAAAATATATGTGGGAGCGAGGTGTTGAACCCACGCCCCCAGACTCACACACATGCATCACTACCACTCCAACCAAGTGGAGCGCGCGTTTGAAAAACGCACTCAACATTATATGTACGAAAATTAAAGAACACAGGGAAACGCGCGCGCGAATTTGAAACTGGCAAACCAAGGGACGACACATCATCGTCTTCCTCAACAGAATTTGCAAAAAAAACCTGAAACATTAGCTACGATTTCGCTGCTAAAATATCCGTAGCAAACAAACTTGACAAATAGCGATTTGCACATATTGGACAATAAATGTTTCGCACCTATCCTGTTCCCTTCGTCTCAAGCATACGAATCTGTTCATGCAATCAATTTGACTCAATTTTACGTCTATTATAAAGCCCCAATTATAAACCCTAGGAACTCTACTCGGTCAACAATGGCAACTCGGTATATCATGCCCAGAAATCCAATTAATCAAACAAAAACATTCACAAACATCACACCAATCATAAAACACAAACAAATTAACATATGGATGCGAGAATTATGCCAATCGAACCAGAGTTAAGAGCGACTTACCTGGGCTTATAGGAGGTCGTTCTGGGGGTGTTGGCGAAGTATGATGATCCAGACACGTTCCAGATGATCCAAGGAAGCTTTTGCAATCTTCGAATTTTGTTGAAACCTCTGAATTCTCGAAAATCAGTTTCAAGTTCTTGAGTGTTTTTTTTTTGTTCTTGCAAGTGACTCTCTTCTCCGATTTTTGTCCCCTAATCCTATGCTTTAGGTTTAGTACTTATAGGGGAATGAATTAGGTTTAGAACAAGAGCCCAAAAACTTGTGAATCCAATCTTGCCATGTTTGAGAAATTTCATTTGTTTCTTGAATAAAAAGTTTCCTTTTTTTGCCAAAATTATGTATCAATCTCCTCCTATTTGATTTACCACGAAAATTGAGATATATTTTGTCATTAATACTGATGAAAAGACAAACAAAACATATTTTCTACCAAATATTTGATTTTCCATTCAATTAAATCATTAAAAATAGATTTTAAATGAGATAAAATTATGTAAAATCAAATAAAATGATATAATTTATGGCATATGTTTTGGACAGCTTGTGGACCAAGATTGTATCAAAAAACCATAGGCCCATTTGCAAAGTTTCTCAATTTGAACCCTCCTTTTTCACATTTGGTCCTTCAAAATCACCTAACTTTGATCAAGCATATCTCCTTCAATTTTTAAGCTATGAGGGAGTTCTAATACTTTTTAGAAACCTTGAGAGGTCCTCTACAAGCCCCTTTGGAACATATTTCTCATTTGAAGCTTTTATCTTGATCATATTCTCTTTGGGAGAAAACTGTTTTTGAAGGATGCCTGAAAATGACCTGTAATCTTTTGCTTTGTATCTTCTAAATGAAGCATTTCTAGCCTTGGCTTGTGAGACACAAAGTTGTAGAGAATCCAATTTTCTTCAAGATAGGCTTTGAGTGGGGAATTTTTGATGTCCCATGTGAAAGTTATGCCCAGTCAAAGTTGGGTTGACTTTCTCCTAAGAAACCCTAATTTGAACCTTTTTGCATTTGTTCATCTCTGAGTTTCTATTAATGGAATCATGATCAATCTTTGATCAAATGGTGGTTATGCATCCCTACACTTGATGTTTGCCCAATGATCATGGTTTGAATCATGCTTTGATATTAGTTGACCTTCCAGTTTGAATCAGTTGACTGTGAATTATCTGGATCATTTGAGTGAGCCATGTCTTGAGATTTGAACTTGGCCCTTGTTATGAGAGAGGTGTGGGAGGTAAATTTTGGGGTATGACACAGCGCAATCGAACACCTAGTCTAGCCCTATCATGGGGAAGAGGTGCCAGTTATGGTTATCCATGATCTCCTAGGAGCTTGGAGGATCATGATGAAGAAGATTCGCATGTCGCATCTGAAAAGACGTTTTACAAAAGGTTCTATAATGACTATGACATCATTGGAACTGGAAGGTTGGATGTCAAAACGAATGGTCAAAAAATGCCCTTTTCTTTAGTATGTTGAAAATGACATTTTTTAGGGGCAATTATTAGCTGGAGTTTTTTGACACCATGTTATTAATGAAGAAAGGGAAATATCTTTCAAAGATGTTAGAAGTTTTCGACAAATTGACATATTTGCTAAAATCTTGTTGAAGTCGCTTCTTATAGAGGAGGGTGTTAGACGTGGACTTAGAAATATTTTCTAAGTTTTAATATTGGTGTTAGGGTGTTCGACAGGACGGTTAAATTTTGAACAAAGACGTAACTACCGTTTGTCCTTATCCATTTTACTAAAGGACGCGTGGAGCTTTAGGACGAGAGCAAGTGTCATACCCCAAAATTTGCTCACTATATTTTAATATAGCTTGGCTCAAGCACTCTCTTCAGGCTCACATAATATCCAATTGCAAGCATGTTCACTCTCCTCCTAAGCAATAAAGGCCAAATTAGGGTTTGGATTTAATCAAGGGAAGTGGGATTTCTGAGACTTCAAATGGACTTCATAGCATCTCATATGATTTAAGCCATACTCATACTAAGTGTCAGGGCTCGATTCACGAGATTGCTCGATCAATTGCTCAGAAAGAGAACAGTCGCCCATGCTAGGTCAAAAGTCAACTATGGTCAAAGTATAGCCAAAAGTCCTGATTTTTGGTCAACATCAACATTTTAATGTTAGATTCATCATTTGATCAAAGTTTGATCATGATTCATCAAGAAAAGCTTCAAAGTTATCAAAACCCTAAGTTTCTAAATTAGGGTTTTTAAGGAGAAAGTCAACCCAACTTTGACCAGCCATATCTCTCTCATATGTTTTCAGAAATTCCCCAACCAAAGCTCGTTCTCAAGGAAATTCAATTCTCTACAAATTTGATGTTGGGTCCAAAGTCATGAAATGCACCATTTGAGAGATATAAGCCAAAACATTATAGGTCCTTCTAAAAAGTCAATAAAAAGTCATCTTTTTGCAAAGAAGTGTACATGCACATGGAAACTTCAATGAAGATGAAACCAAAAGGGTTATTTAGAGGACTCTTTGAACTTTCTAAAAAGTCCAAGAAAACCTAAAAATGTTTAAAATGGAGGATGATACAAATTGCACAAGTTGAGCCTTTTTGAAGAGGTGCATGAAGAAAAATACTTGTCAAATTTGATTTTCTTCCAAATGGGCCTAAGTTCTTTTGACCCAAATTTGTTCCTAAGCCCATCCATGATCCCTAAGGCCAAGAGCACGCCTCCTTGCTATTTATTTGATTTATTTTGGAAGTATTTCCATTAAAATCCAAATTAAATTAAATAAAATGCAAAAACAAGGAACAATTGCATATGGGCTTTGTTTTCATTTGTCATGAGGACCAAGGAAGCCCATAAATACTCCCAATTTCGTGCAAAAGCTTGAAGGACAAGAAAAGATCATATTTGGAAAGATTTGATGCAAAAACTTCAATCAAATATTTTGGCATTCAAGTGCAAGATATTGCCCCATTTGCTTGACCTAATTCATTCCCATATTTATACCAAACACGTTCAGACACTCAGAGGACAAGAACCCTAGCCCTTGAAGTGCCTCCAAAAATCCAAAAAAATTCAAGAAAGCTTGAATTTTCATTCTCATACTAGGAGTCTTTCCCAAGCCAAACGAGTAGTCCTAAGTTACTTTCGAGATGCCAAAGAACAGGTAAGAAACAAAGAGCTAATCCCAGGGCATGTAAATACGTTCCAACTCATCACTCATACCATTTATGTTTTGATTTTCGTTTTGCATGAAGCGCTATTCTTTAACGTGTTTTTCTTTTTGTTTTGAGTTTATGGCGTCTAATAGAAGAGATTTGAACCATAAAAATGGAGCTTGGACGTGCATGACGTGATTTGCCATTATTAGGGCAAAAGACATAAGAATTTCGGTTCCTTTGATACAAGCCATATTAGCCAAAGATGATCTCACCATTGAATTCAGGGTGTATTTTTATGTGGATCTGGGAGCTTTTTAATTTTGTTTTGGATCGTTTTCTGTTTGTTTCAAATTGCAGGTAAAATAGAGACGAACTCGCAGATAAATCCGCAGGTGAAATTATAGCAATTTCCGCAGGTAAATCTGCAGGAACCGAGGAAGAAGATGATGACCTAGAGGTTTGAAAACTTGACAAATGCATGGACGTCTTTGATTCGTTAGCTGTGCACACTCGTTCCTCTGCTCTCTTCCAATTGGTCGGTCAACAATTTTCCACTATCTCTCCAAACGTGATTCGCTGGTCAGAAGGAAAGGGGCCCACGCGCATTTGTTCAAAAATTCAAAAGTCAAAGCATCGATCATATTTAATCCAACGAGTGCGCTTCATGGACGTCAAAGTCACCCAGCACAGATGGCAAGCGCCCTTTGTTACTTCAAGGTTCTAGGTTCGAGGTTCGAGCCTGGCTGGGACCAATGTGTGTTTTTTTGATTTTTTTTTTTATAACCCTTTTAGTTTTAACTTGCTTTTTTTTTATTTCTCTTTTAGTTAATAATTAAAAAATTAATTTAGGTTAGTCAATTTAGGTTAATTAATTCAATCATTTAAAAAATTAGGGTTAGTTATTTAATTAGTCTAATTTTTATTTTCTTAATTTAATTAATTAACTTAATTAGTTAATTTTGTGTGAATTAGGTTTAGTTTTGAATTGGTTAATCAACTTAATATTTAGGATTTAATTAGTTGGATTAATTAGGTTACATAACAAATAATTAGGTAATTAATTTAGGACTAGGATTAATTAATTAATTTAGTAAACTCAGGTTTATTTTCACATAACTTTTTAAACTCTAATTTCGTCGCAATTTTCTCTTCTCACCTCACACTCCAATGAATGTCGCGTGCTTGTTTCAATTTCCGTCATTTAAATTATTTATTTGCTTATTTATTTAATTTCTAGAAATCGATGTATAGGTTGTAAGAGGTTATTTTTGTAATAGCGTAGGATTTTATTTTCCGCAATTTACTTTCTGCACCAGATAACTGCGATATACCTGTTTAGATGTATGGTTAATAGGATTGCATGGAAAGACTAAAATGGAACCGTTAACTCAATAACTCCAAAGATTAAAATATCTGAACATAACACACTCTCTTTTATTGTTCACACACTCACCTCTAGGGTTTCCCCTCTTGGTTGCCTTTCGTAAAATAATAGTCAAGACCCTCGAAGCTTAGGGATACCTTAGCACATGCTGCCTACAATTCAAAATCATCATTGACCCTTCGGAATAAAGATCATAGTCCCTTCGAGTTGCCTACGATGAAATGATCTCGTCCCTCGAGTTGCCTTCGATAAAAGATGATAGTCCCTTTGATAAAAGATGATAAGGTATCTCTACTGGTTACCTTTATGACTATTCTCTTCTCATAGGACTTCCTACCCTCTTTATGGTATGGATAGCCCTTATGACGATTCGATGACCCTTCGATGACCCTCAAATCTAATGTATAGGACTACCTACCCTCAAATGGTATGGATAGTACTATCGCCCAAGGAAAACTTTAAAGTACAGGAAAGACCTTACGAACTTAGGATAGGAACTCTTAAGTGCTTGCTCGCAATCAATTCAAATATATCAAACGCTTCTCACACCATGTTTTCTAACATTGTCTTTTTAGACATTCTCAAAATCAAACTGTTTTTCTAAACACACACGACACCTTTTTCAAACATTTGAAAACAAACAAAGTGAGCTAAGCAATTAAGAGCCCATAGAAAACTACGGATGAAAAGGGTGCTTACACCTTCCCTTTTCATAACCTACCCCCCGAACTCAATCTCTTTTCAAAGAAGGTCTTTCCTGTTCTTTTATACCTTTCCTAATTAGATAAAATAAAAGTTGGTGGCGACTCTTGCTATCCGTGACATTTCTTTAAAGTCAGTTCTCCCACCGTGTTACAGAACTGGCGTTTCTGCTGGGGATTCTTAAAATAAAAGAGGGGTTACCTTAGATCTAGGATCACTTTAATTGTCTGATTTGTTTGCTTTATCTTTGTGGTCCTGTTTGGGTTTACTTGTGTGAAAGATCCTAACCCGGATCTGAGTACCTTAGGTAAATGGCATGAGACCAAAGAGACTGCACATCGTATACTGATGTGGTTGACATGGTGGCCATCGTTAGTGTGACACATTGGTTTGTCCCGGTGTTCCTTGGGATTCGACTTGAGGAAACACTTGGCTACTGCATGGTGTCATTAAGCACTAATCTGCCCTTAGAACCTTAGTTGAACTAAACTATGGCCTTTAGAAAGTAGTGAGATAGCTGGCTTTGGTTCCTACCGAAGTTGGTTGATACTCAATGCTACACTCATATGGACTGGACTTTCAGGACGTTTTCGGTCGGTGATTCGATTGCTGAACTGAAATAGTGCATTCGAGAAAGGTCAATGATAGAGCTCCCTAGAACCCGATCTTTATATAGGACAGGTTGAACCAACTAAACTTCAGTGGGGAGGGTACTTACCTACGAACTTCATGCAAGCCTTTAAACCTAAGGACACTTGTGTGACTTGCTTGTGTGTGCTACTAACCCTTTGACTTCCTTGCAGGTTTTGTTGTAGGACTTGTTGGTCCTTAATATCTTACGCTTTGCCTGATGCACGACAATCGCATAACATCATGACATCATAACATCATAAAATAGCATATTGACTAACCTTTTCAAGGATCTTAGGGATTTAGGGCGCACAATTTCAGGTGCTCTTATCAAGGACGAAATTCCTATCTAGGGGCAAGAGGATTTATTTACCTCTAGCCATATGTCTTCCAGTTTAAAGACTCAGTGCCTATCAAAGGGCAAGAGGATTTATTTTCTTCTAGCCATGTACCTTCAAATTCATAAGTTCCCGAATCAGAGGCTATGACCCACTGGATATGGTTAGCTTGATTCCCAGAGAAAGACATTCTAAGACGAAAGTCAAAGCTGTGACCAATCATTTTCTAATTTCGCAAACTAAATTCCTTAAAGATCCTTGAAAACGTTGCACTTGCATTCATAATATCGCATAACAGGTTTCTACCACAGGTTTCTCACCTCCTCGCTGTTTATTTCAGCATCATGAATCTCGAACAGTCAGTCAAAGATCTTCAAGCCTAGAATGCCCAATTTCAAGATCTGATCCTGAACTTGTCCAAGGGGCGAGATGAGCTGAAAACACTCCTGACCAAGAAGGAAAAAAAGTCCAGAAGATTTGTGGATGTCCTTACTATGGGAAGAAGATTCAGAGGTCCGCTCAAGAAGGCTAAAGAAGTCAAGGTCCCTAAAGACAATGACAACAATCAAGATGACGATGCTAGCATCAAGATAGATGCAAAAAGTAATCATGACTCTATCCAACCCTCTGAGAAAGAAGAGGACTATTACTATGAAGACGAATATCCTGATGAGAAATACCAGATGCTGGAAGAACGCATGAAAGCTATGGAGATTCAGAGAGTTGTCGGTCTGGACTTTGAAGAATTAGGACTCATCTCTGGAGTTGTCATCCCCTCGAAATTCAAGATTCCGACCTTTGCTAAATATGACAGAGTTTCTTGTCCCAAGCTGCACTTGAAATCCTATGTGAGGAAGCTTCAACCTCACATTACTGACAAGAAGCTCTGGATCCATTTCTTTCAAGAAAGTCTGGTTGGAATACAACTTGAATGGTACTATCAACTGGAAGGTACCAATATCCGTACTTGGGAAGACTTGGTTGTTACTTTCTATAAGCAATACCAATACAATGCTGATCTTGCGCCAACTCGTACACAATTACAAAGCATGTCCATGGGACCTAACGAAAGCTTCAAAGAATATGCTCAGAAGTGGAGAGACTTGGCTGGTAGAGTTCAACCCCCTTTGGCTGAGCGTGAGTTAGTTGACATGTTCATGAGTACACTGACTGGTCCTTTCTACAGCCATCTACTTGGCAGCTCTTCATCTAGTTTCACCGACCTCATACTGATTGGGGAACGTGTTGAAAGTGGTATCCGAAGTGGAAAAATTTAGGGGGCTACTTCTTCTGGTGTTATAAAAAAGCCATACAATGAGAAGAATGAATCTAACACTGTTAGGGCAGTCCTGGTCTCTAGTCAGGCACCAACGCAACAACCACAGAAAGATCAACGTAAGCAACAAGGTGGCCAACATACTTGGAAATCAAAACCCAAGAGGTCATTTACTCCACTGCATATGCCATTGTCTCAAGCTTTGCAACACCTACTCAATCAGAGCCTGATAACTTTGCTGCCTCAATACTTAGCTCCAACAAATCCTGCTCCCGGGTACAAGCATCATGCAAGATGTGCTTATCATTCAAACAGTCCTGGTCATGATACAAAATATTGTGGGCCGTTGAAGCATAAAATTCAAGACTTGATTGATGAAGGAGTTATTGAATTCGGCCAGCCAGAAGAGCCTCATAAAGTCTAATGCATTGATATCTAGATGGATGGCTTTTTAGATCATTAGTTTATTTGCATTCGCAATTTCTTTCCCTTTTTTTAAACATTTGTCTTATGTCAGACTCTACTTAATTTATAATAATCATTAATGCATTGCATATGTTTGTCTTGACTTATTTTTTACCATTATTTTAAAACTTTGTTTTTACTGGGTTTTCTTTATGATATTCAACTCCTGCTAAAGTTGTATGCCTTTTGAGGGAGGATGATGAAAATGATACCGCAACCTCACACAGTATGCTTTTGAACAGACTATGCTGACGATGTACAGGCATTGTTTCAATTCCTAAACAGTGGAGATATAAGGATGATAATCCCTCGTCAACCCCCCTTTGAGCCTAAGGAGTAGAAATTTTCTTTCTTGTACCATTTAAAACCCTTAATCGTAACTTGGGGCAGGGTAGTTACTCAGTTAACTCAATTATCTTAGCTGTTGTCTACACGAATAATGATGGGTTCCCACAACCATTAAGTCAGGCAGTCAATATCCACCAAAAAGAAAAAGCTGTTAAGTCAAAACCTATGAAGGAGACTTAGACAAAATTAAGACATCCCGCTGATTGTAATCTCAAAATAAACAGTTCAGGCAAAAGTTAGGGATAGAAAAGTCAAAAGGAGGTCACTACAAACCCTTGACAAAAAATAATATTACAAAAGAAAGGGAAATAGATGACTGCCTTTTAAACAAACTTCAGGTTTTTGAACCATCACAAACTGTCAGTATTAATTCCAAAGTCTTTTGGAGCACTATCGCACAGTTAGCTAAGCATAGGGTTGGAGAACATCACAAAGATTGGGATGGGTACAAATATACTTTGAGCCATTATCCTTTGTTTCTTAAACCCGTGAACCAAGCCACGTCACAACCCTTGAAAGTCCTAACTGAAGCATGGTTAGTTCGAAAGCGTACTGTTACCAAAGGTATCCTAACTCCTTAAGGTTTACCATAACTCCTGAGTTGATATCATGTTTTTACAAATATCGCTTTCTTACATCTTTTGTTTTACTAAAAACGTTTTTGAACTTCAAGACAGGCATATGCATTGCATTTTTATGAGTGTCATTATAAAACAATTTTGCCTACATAATTTCAAATATTTGACATCAGGAAGAATCAGCATGGGGTACGACTAATGACTAAAAGTCCTCCCAATAGATAAAGTTGCAGCGACGCCTAGTGCGTCTGACTCGGTCAACTAAAAGCTTGTATATACAAAGGGCATGACACATTATTATCCCACCTACCAGGGGCAATCGTGTCACGATTCATAAAATCTCTCAAAGACGCCGAACAACCAGAAAAAGCTAGCCCATCGCTGGGGGCACGATGCATCAGTCACAATTTTCAGCGAGAGCTGTTTAGCTACTAGTATCAGACGATGTCAGTATCAGTCTCTCCTTTGAGGTTCAAATTCCAATAATCTCAAACATCAAGCATACCAGGTTACTGAATTCAGGGACAGGTAGACTCCCACAAGCGAAGGACCATATATGGTTAAAAAACTGTTTTCCAACAGCAAGCACTCAAAGACATAGGGCAATGAAAATTAAAATCCCTGGGAATCTTCCCCACAGAGCAGTGTTCACATAGCAATTCTCAAGAAGTTATCTTCAAATAATGTCTTCCCAACAAGGACGTGGTTCCCCAACGGAGTTTATATCTTTGACACTACCGGTTCTCCGACACAATCTTCTTCTCCAACAGGGTTTGTTCAAACTCACAATCCCCATTAAAAGTTGACACTCACAACAGAGCTCGAACTAATAGTACATTAGGAGATTACTCTTCTCTCTTGTCCCCAGGATATATCAGGATCAGATCACTCAAGTTATTCTCATCCACAAGCGGTGATCAAAAATCCCCAGTTGGATATCCTCGAACGGAAGACAGGAATTTTCAATCACTTTGTCAGTATCTCCAGCAACACCCAGAGATTTATTTTCTCACCCAACAATTGATATACAAAGCTACCAATATGCTTCGACTATATAGTCTATCCTTGCATCATTCACAATACATACATAACATTCATCATTCTCGTTTATTTCGAGAACCTCACCAATACATGCATCATGACATTGCATAGAATTTATTTTGCCTTTTCAGGTCATTCCACAATCAAAAGAACATTATCATCCAGATACAGTGCAAAGACGATTGTATCAACAATTCAATCTTAACGCTCATTCAAGACATAAATACGATTCTGATGCTTCATTCCAGGTCCTTCTCCAAAGATAATTCAAAGAATTTCTCATCCTTTATAGGAACCTTTCTAGGTAGTCTTTTCTAAGACGTTTATCAACCTTTCTAGGTAGTCTTTTCTAAGACGTTTATCAACCTTTCTAGATAGTCTTTTCTAAGACGTTTATCAACCTTTCTAGGTAGTCTTTTCTAAGATGTTTATCAACCTTTCTAGGTAGTCTTTTCTAAGACGTTTATCAACCTTTCTAGGTAGTCTTTTCTAAGACGTTTATCAACCTTTCAAGGTAGTCTTTTCTAAGACGTTTATCAATCTTTCTAGGTATTCTTTTCTAAGATGTTTATCAACCTTTCTAGGTAGTCTTTTCTAAGACGTTTATCAACCTTTCTAGGTAGTCTTTTCTAAGACGTTTATCAATCTTGCTAGGTCAGTCTTGTTTAAGACATATCATATCCTTTCTAGGAGCCTTTCTAGGCCAGTCTTGTTTAAGGCATGTCATACCTTTCTAGGTTAGTCTTGTTCAAGACATATCATAGTCTTTCTCGGTAGTCTTCTATAAGACATATCTCCACCTTTTTAGGAATTCTTCTTTAACACATTTATCCAATCTTTTCTAAGACATCTATTGTCCTTTCAAGGAGCTTCCTAGTTAATCTTCTACAAGATACTTCTTCCCGAGCTTTGTTTAAAGCCTAAATCTCCTTTACATCAATCAGTGATCTACCCTATTCAGGAACCTCTTCAGGTAGTCTTCTATAAGACATTATTTCATTTTGATTAATCTCCCCTTAAGACACAATCAATGCATATGACTCAGTCTAAAAAGCATCTGCTTTAGACAATACTCTGTCAACACCTAGATGGCATCTTTTAGCCCATCTCAGACAACTTTCTATCAACATCCTGATGGCATCCGTAAGCCCATCCCCGTTAAAAGTCCCTGCATCTGCAAGGGCAAATTTATTGGTATTCTAGTGTTCAATCCTCTTCCATCTTTAGATTCCGACTGGCACACAAACCACTCTACATCCTCAGATTTAAGAAGATTGAACAGAGGCAGTTGTCATACCCCAAAATTTGCCCACTATATTTTAATATAGCTTGGCTCAAGCACTCTCTTCAGGCTCACATAATATCCAATTGCAAGCATGTTCACTCTCCTCCTAAGCAATAAAGGCCAAATTAGGGTTTGGATTTAATCAAGGGAAGTGGGATTTCTGAGACTTCAAATGGACTTCATAGCATCTCATATGATTTATGCCATACTCATACTAAGTGTCAGGGCTCGATTCACGAGATTGCTCGATCAATTGCTCAGAAAGAGATCAGTCGCCCATGCTAGGTCAAAAGTCAACTATGGTAAAAGTACAGTCAAAATTCCTGATTTTTGGTCAACATCAACATTTTAATGTTAGATTCATCATTTGGTCAAAGTTTGATCATGATTCATCAAGAAAAGCTCCAAAGTTATCAAAACCCTAAGTTTCTAAATTAGGGTTTTTAAGGAGAAAGTCACCCCAACTTTGACCAACCATATCTCTCTCATACTTTTTCAGAATTTCCCCAACCAAAACTCATTCTCAAGGAAATTCAATTCTCTACAAATTTGATGTTGGGTCCAAAGTCAAGAAATGCACCATTTGAGAGATATAAGCCAAAACATTATAGGTCCTTCTTAAAAGTCAATAAAAAGTCATCTTTTTGCAAAGAAGTGTACATGCACATGGAAACTTCAATGAAGATGAAACCAAAAGTGTTATTTAGAGGACTCTTTGAACTTTCTAAAAAGTCAAAGAAAACCTAAAAATGTTTAAAATGGAGCAAGATACAAATTGCACAAGTTGAGCCTTTTTGAAGAGGTGCATGAAGAAAAATACTTGTCAAATTTGATTTTCTTCCTAATGGGCCTAAGTTCTTTTGACCCAAATTTGTTCCTAAGCCCATCCATGATCCCTAAGGCCAAGAGCACGCCTCCTTGCTATTTATTTGATTTATTTTGGAATTATTTCCATTAAAATCCAAATTAAATTAAATTAAATGCAAAAACAAGGAACAATTGCATATGGGCTTTGTTTTCATTTGTCTTGAGGACCAAGGAAGCCCATAAATACTCCCAATTTCGTGCAAAAGCTTGAAGGACAAGAAAAGATCACATTTGGAAAGATTTGATGCAAAAACTTCAATCAAATATTTTGGCATTCAAGTGCAAGATATTGCCCCATTTGCTTGACCTAATTCATTCCCATATTTATACCAAACACGTTCAGACACTCAGAGGACAAGAACCCTAGCCCTTGAAGTGCCTCCAAAATTCCAAAAAAATTCAAGAAAGCTTGAATTTTCGTTCTTATACTAGGAGTCTTTCCCAAGCAAAACGTGTAGTCCTAAGTTACTTTCTAGATGCCAAAGAACGGGTAAGAAACAAAAAGCTAATCCCAGGGCATGTAAATACGTTCCAACTCATCACTCATACCATTTTTGTTTTGATTTTCGTTTTGCATGAAGCGCTATTATTTAACGTGTTTTTCTTTTTGTTTTGAGTTTATGGCGTCTAATAGAAGAGATTTGAACCATAAAATTGGAGCTTGGACGTGCATGACGTGATTTGCCATTATTAGGGCAAAAGACATAAGAGTTTCGGTTCCCTTGATACAGGCCATATTAGCCAAAGATGATCTCACCATTGAATTCGGGGTGTATTTTTATGTGGATCTGGGAGCTTTTTACTTTTGTTTTGGATCGTTTTCTGTTTGTTTCAAATTGCAGGTAAAATAGAGACGAACTCGCAGATAAATCCGCAGGTGAAATTATAGCAATTTCCGCAGGTAAATCTGTAGGAACCGAGGAAGAAGATGATGACCTGGGGGTTTGAAAACTTGAGAAATGCATGGACGTCTTTGATTCGTTAGCTGTGCACACTCGTTCCTCTCCTCTCCTCCAATTGGTCGGTCAACAATTTTCCACTATCTCTCCAAACGTGATTCGCTGGTCAGAAGGAAAGGGGCCCACGCGCATTTGTTCAAAAATTCAAAAGTCAAAGCATCGATCATATTTAATCTAACGAGTGCGCTTCATGGACGTCAAAGTCACCCAGCACAGATGGCAAGCGCCCTTTGTTACTTCAAGGATCCAGGTTCGAGCCTGGCTGGGACCAATGTGTGTTTTTTTGATTTTTTTTTATAACCCTTTTAGTTTTAACTTGCTTTTTTTTTTAATTTCTCTTTTAGTTAATAATTAACAAATTAATTTAGGTTAGTCAATTTAGGTTAATTAATTCAATCTTTTAAAAAATTAGGGTTAGTTATTTAATTAGTCTAATTTTTATTTTCTTAATTTAATTAATTAACTTAATTAGTTAATTTTGTGTGAATTAGTTTTAGTTTTAAATTGGTTAATCAACTTAATATTTAGGATTTATTTAGTTGGATTAATTAGGTTATATAACAAATAATTAGGTAATTAATTTAGGACTAGGATTAATTAATTAATTTAGTAAACTTAGGTTTATTTTCACATAACTTTTTAAACTCTAATTTCGTCGCGATTTTCTCTTCTCACCTCACACTCCAATGAATGTCGCGTGCTTGTTTTAATTTCCGTCATTTAAATTATTTATTTGCTTATTTATTTAATTTCTAGAAATTGATGTATAGGTTGTAAGAGGTTATTTTTGTAATAGCGTAGGATTTTATTTTCCGCAATTTACTTTCTGCACCAGATAACTGCGATATACCTGTTTAGATGTATGGCTAATAGGATTGCATGGAAAGACTAAAATTGAACCGTTAACTCACTAACTCCAAAGATTAAAATATTTGAATATAACACACTCTCTTTTATTGTTCACACACTCACCTCTAGGGTTTCCCCTCTTGGTTGCCTTTCGTAAAATAATAGTCAAGTCCCTCGAAACGTAGGGATACCTTAGCACATGCTGCCTACGATTCAAAATCATCATTGACCCTTCGGAATAAAGATCATAGTCCCTTCGAGTTGCCTACGATGAAATGATCTCGTCCCTCGAGTTGCCTTCGATAAAAGATGATAGTCCCTTCGGATTGATAAGGTATCTCTAATGGTTGCCTTTATGACTATTCTCATCTCATAGGACTTCCTACCCTCTTTTTGGTATGGATAGCCCTTATGACGATTCGATGACCCTTCGATGACCCTCACATCCAATGTATAGGACTACCTACCCTCAAATGGCATGGATAGTACTATCGCCCAAGGAAAACTTTAAAGTACAGGAAAGACCTTACGAACTTAGGGTAGGAACTCTTAAGTGCTTGCTCACAATCAATTCAAATATATCAAACGCTTTTCACACCATGTTTTCTAACATTGTCTTTTTAGACATTCTCAAAATCAAACTGTTTTTATGAACACACACGACACCTTTTTCAAACATTGCAAAACAAGCAAAGTGAGCTAAGCAATTAAGAGCCCATAGATAACTACGGATGAAAAAGGTGCTTACACATTCCCTTTTCATAACCTACCCCCCGAACTCAATCTCTTTTCAAAGAAGGTCTTTCCTGTTCTTTTATACCTTTCCTAATTGGATAAAATAAAAGTCGGTGGCGACTCTTGCTATCCGCGACATTTCTTTAAAGTCAGTTCTCCCACCGTGTTACAGGAAGACATGCTGAGTGAAATGTGGCGTGCTCTGACGAAAGGCCGTTGAGAACGGTTATTTTGAATTAATATATATAGGAGTCTTAGCGTTAGGCTTCGTGTGTTCATTTGTGTATAAAATTTCCCTAAAAACTCAAAGTATCTGCGTGTTGAGAAAAAAGTCTTCTGAGAATGTACGTGTAAACACCATTTTATCTTTTTTACAGTTTTATTTAACGAATGATTTCCAGAATTTACATTCTTGTAATTTACTTTCAATTGCATTTTCTTTACAAGTTTATACCATTACTTTAAAGACTTACGTAGATCAAAATAAACATTTCAGTAAGAACATGAACGTAATCGAAGTGTTCTTCATTATCAAGAATAAAGTTTAAATTTGAAAGCATATGTTCTAGGATCAATCTAGTTGATACTCTGAATAATCAGAAGATCAATATTTTGGAAGACTAGCGCTTGATTATCAATTTTCACAGGAAATAGAAATAAAATTGCATGGATTCAATTTTACCTAATTAATTCTTTGGTATCTATGATTTTAAGTTGGGTACCAAAGTGCAAATAGTTTTCAAATTTTTATTTATTTTAAAATAAAATAAAATAAAAAGTGATATGAAATTGAATTATATTGTTTGATAGATTGAAGATATCCAAATTCAAATAAATTCACAGGTAACGGAGTGTCACCATATTTTTAATTCAAAAAGTTGGATAAAGTTAATCTTAAAGTAAAAAGCTTTGAAAACAACTAGAGCTGAAAATGAACCGAACCAACTCAAACAAAGTTCAAAATTTTATTCGACAATTAAATTTGTGAACTAGATTCATGAATTAAATGAGCTGAATATGAGAAAAAAATTAAGTTCGTTTGATAAATGAGTTCAACATCAACTATACATAATTCGACTCGTTAAGTTCCTAAGTCAACTCGATTTTATATAAAAAGAGTTAGTTATATTGCCTCCAAAAATAGGTGTAAAGATTTACTCAAAGTTCAACCTTATATTGCCTCCACCCATTTTCAACCTTAGAAACAATAAATAATATACTATTTAATAAATAATTAAATATAAATAAATTAAATACTATTAAATGATTGATGAAAGATACATTACTCAATTTTTTGTGATTAATAGAGAAAATTAAAATTTTTGGTAAAACAATTTGACTTAAAGCAGTTATTACTTTTGAATGTCCGTTAAAAATTAAAATTGCTTTATATGATAAAACTAAAGTTATATGAGTGACATGGCTATCAATTTGTTCTCTTTTTATGCCACCACTACCCATTTATTTCACAAAATGTTGAAGATGAATGCATGCAAGGTAAACCACGTGATTGGTTAAACGTAAAATCTCTCAAATCAAATATCGAGATACAAGAAGAAAATGCATATCACGAGCTGCGTGAATCTTTTGTGCAGAGAATCTCCGTTGCTGTTATATTTATTTCATTGCTTATCAAAAAAAAAATTGTTAAAAAATGCATATCACGAGCTGTGTGAATCAATCATGAGCAATTATTCTTTTCATTATTGAGGCAAATCAAATCAGCAATTATTGTTTTCATTATTGAGACAAATCAAATCGGCAATTATTTTTTTGATTATTGGGGCAAATCAATTATAACTTGTTTATTAAATTTACACTCATGACTTACTACACTAGATGTTCTCTCCTTCCACAAATATAAAACCATCTCATCACAAGCAAGTTAGCAGCACAACATTCTTCACTACTTTTTCTTTTCTATAACATTATACTACCAAGAAGATGAATGCCTTTCAACTTCACAAAGTTCAAAAGGCTGAAGGACCTGCAACTATTTTGGCCATTGGCACTGCAAATCCACCAAACTGTGTTGCACAGACTACATATCCTGATTTCTACTTCAGAATCACAAACAGTGAGCACCAGACCAAACTCAAACAAAAATTTCAGCGTATTTGTAAGTATTAGTTTCGCCCCCCTTTTTTTTATATATACTTTTAGATATCTGTAAAAATATTTTAATTAACTTAACTTGTGCCGTTAAATTTCCTATCAAGACTTTTATTATGTAAAATATTGATGCACTTAGATTGTTTTGCTGTTACTACTTTAGGTGATAAAACTATGATTAAGAGGAGATATATGTATCTAACAGAAGACATTTTGAAAGAGAACCCTAATTTATGTGCATATATGGCACCTTCTTTGGATGCTAGACAAGATATGGTAGTGGCAGAGGTTCCCAGACTAGGGAAGGAAGCTGCAATAAAGGCTATAAAAGAATGGGGCCAACCAAAGTCAAAGATTACACACTTAATCTTTTGCACCGTAAGTGGTGTGGACATCCCTGGTGCTGATTATCAACTTATAAAACTTTTAGGTCTTGGCCCAAATGTGAAGAGGTACATGTTGTATCAACAAGGGTGTGTTGCAGGTGGTACAGTACTTCGTTTGGCTAAGGACTTAGCCGAGAACAACAAAGACGCGCGTGTGTTGGTTGTTTGTTCCGAAATTCTTACAGCAATTTCATTTTGTGGCCCTAGTGACACTCACTTGGACAACCTTGTTGGACAAGCACTATTTGGAGATGGAGCCGCTGCAGTCATTGTTGGTTCTGACCCGGTGCCAGAAATTGAGAAACCTATATTTGAGTTATTTTGGACTGCACAAACAATTGCTCCAAACAGCGAGGGAGCTATTTGTGCTCATCTTCGTGAAGTTGGACTAACTATTCATCTTCGTAAGGATATTCCTGATATCATCTCAAATGATATTGATAAAATACTTGTTGAGGCATTCCAACCCTTAGGTATCTATGATTACAATTCAATCTTTTGGATCGCTCACCCGGGTGGACCTGCTATTTTAGATAAGATAGAGCAAAAGTTATCTTTAAAACCTGAGAAAATGAGGTCCACTAGAAAAATACTTAGTGAATATGGTAATATGTCAAGTGCATGTGTGTTCTTCAGTATGGATGAAATGAGAAAGAAGTCATCTCAGGATGGACTAAAAACCACAGGAGAAGGGCTTGAATGGGGTGTGTTGTTAAGCTTTGGTCCCGGGCTTACTATTGAAACAATTGTTCTTCGTAGTATAGTTATATGAGATCCTTGATTGTTTTATTTTATTCAATCTATTGATTGTGAGTTTCTATTGATAAAGAATAAACTTGTACCATTCCTTTCATTTATTTAAATTTATTTAAGCATCCTAAATCTAGAGGATTTAAGAATCTAGAGTTTCTAAATCTGCCTTTTTTTTTTAAGGTTCTATTTTTCATCAGAGACTTGTTTATCAACTTCATTTATTTAAGCATCCTAAATCTGCCTTTTATTACTTTTATACTAAAAGCTAAACAATTTTCTTCTAAGACTTCTCTACTTTTTATTGCGGATAGAACTCAATTAATCAAAAGTACTATTCAAAACATACTTATATATAATTGTATGGTATATTCCTAACATTTACACTTATTAAGGAAATTGATAAGTGAATCACAAATTTTAATTGGGTGGGCGATATTAATAACATAAAGTTTGTTCTTGTGTCTTGACACAATGTGAACCCTTATAGTGAGATTAGTTTGAATTTTAAGCTTTATTGAAATCTTATTACTTTCTCATCACAAGAAAATTTGTGATTGGCTACAACAGAAACCGTAGCTAATACGTGTTAGAACAAGATTTGTTCTGATCAATATTTTTAGTTTTGATGATAACAATGTATATGAATTTTGCTTGAGACAATGTGGTACTCTAATCAATTTCCATTTCAGGAAATATATAAAGAGTATGCACAAAATCAGCGCAAGAAGCACTGACTCAGAAGGTTCAAGTATGCAACATCAGAACATGCTCTCGCAAGACATCAGAAGATGGTCAAGCAGAATCAGAACATGGTCTATTGAAGCATCAGAAGAACTTGAGATCAGAAGCAGAAGCACTGAAGTTCTCATGGTATCACGCTAGAAGAACTGCAAGGCCAGAAGACAAGAAGATGCTCTACACCAAGCTGTTTGACTCTGATATATTCAAACGTTGTATCTACAAAGATCAGATCAGAAGCAAGTACAAGATGGCAGGCAACGCTGAGTGACAAAAGGAACGTTAGAAGCTATTAAAGGAAAATTCAGTTAAAGCAGGAAAAGCAAGGCTCGAGGTAGTTGACAAAAGAGTGAAACATTAAATGCAATGCTGTACGGATCACGCAACGCATTAAATGCTCCCAACGGTCATCTTCTCAAACGCCTATATATAGTGAAGTTTGGATCAGAAGCAAAGTTACGAATTTACGAACAACACTTTGCCCAAACATACAGAAACGCTGTCATATTCAAAAGCTCTCAAACTTCATCTTCAACCTCACTTAATTACTGTTGTAATATCTTAGTGAGATTAAGCTTAAACTTTATGAGAAATATCACAGTTGTGATTATACGTTTTTAAGAAGCATTGTATAACTCTTGTAAGAATTTGTTTATATTCATTTGTAAAGAACTAAAGGAGATCAAGTTGTAATCGGATTCTCTAGAAAGTCTTTGAGGGTATCTAAGCATTGTGTTCCTAGAGTGATTAGGTTGTGATCAGAATACTCTAGAAGACTTAGAGGGTATCTAAGTGGAAAACCATTGTAATCAAGTGTGATTAGTGGATTAAATCTTCAATTGAGGTAAATCACTCTAAGGGGGTGGATTGGAGTAGTTTTGTTAACAACAAATCAGGATAAAAATCATTGTGCAATTGTTTTTATCTTAAGAGTTTTTAAAGTACACTTATTCAACCCCCCCCCCCTTTCTAAGTGTTTTTCTATCCTTCAATTGGCATCAGAGTGCCGGTTCTAAGGTGCAAGTACTTAACCGTGTTTAGAAAAGATTCAGGAAGAGAAAAACGCTAAGTTAAGATGGTTGAAACTCCAACACCTACATCTACATCTGGCTCTGCCGAGCAATACAATGGAAATGGTAACAATGGCTACACTAGACCACCAGTATTCGATGGTGAAAACTTTGAATATTGGAAAGATAAGCTCGAAAGTTACTTTCTTGGTTTAGATGGTGACTTATGGGATCTTCTGGTGGATGGTTACAAACATCCAGTGAAAGCTAGTGGTGTAAAGCTCTCAAGACAAGAGATGAGTGATGATCAAAAGAAGCTATTCAAAAATCATCACAAGTGTAGGACTGTTTTGCTGAATGTTATCTCTCATGCTGAATATGAGAAGATATCTAACAGGGAAACTGCCTATGATATATATGAATCATTGAAAATTACTCATGAAGGAAATGCCCAAGTCAAGGAGACCAAAGCTCTTGCCTTGATCCAGAAATATGAAGCCTTCAAGATGGAGGATGATGAAAACATTGAGAAAATGTTCTCAAGATTTCAAATGCTAACTACTGGATTAAGAGTTCTTGACAAGGGATACACCAAGGCTAATCATGTCAAGAAGATCATCAGAAGCTTGCCAAAAAGATGGGGTCCTATGGTGACTGCTTTCAAAATTGCCAAGAATCTGAATGAAGTTTCTCTTGAAGAATTGATCAATGCTCTGAGAAGTCATGAAATAGAGCTGGATGCTAATGAACCTTAGAAGAAAGGTAAGTCTATTGCATTAAAATCTAATGATAAAAAATGCACAAACGCTTTTTAGGCAGAAGAACAAGATTCTGAAGAATCAGAATCAGTAGAAGAAGATGAATTGTCCATGATCTCCAGAAGGGTAAACCAACTCTGGAAAAGCAAGCATAGGAAGTTCAAGAACTTCAGAAATTCTAAGAAGCTCGAAAAAGCAGAAGATCTGACAAGAAGAAGGTCACATGCTATGAATGCAGTGAGCCTGGTCACTACAAGAATTAGTGTCCAATACTTCGGAAGGAGACTCCGAAGAAGAAGTTTCATAAGAAGAAAGGTCTTATGGCAACATGGGATGACTCAGATTCAGAATCAGAATCAGACTCTAAAGCCGAGCAGGCAAACATTGCACTGATAGCCAAAGTTGATGATGGATCAGAATCTACATCAGAATCAGATTCTAAAGAGGTATTTTCTGAACTATCTAGAGAAGAGTTAGTTTCCAGTTTAACAAAACTTCTGTAAATCAAGGCTCATCTTAGTATCAAATACAAAAAGCTGAAAAAGCTATTTGATTCTGAAACTAAGAAGCTGGAAGTGGATAATTCTGAACTGAAGGAAAAAGTTTTAAAATTATCCAAAGATATTGGATCTCCTTCCGACTCAGAAAAATCCATTCCTAGTCTCAATCATATTCTAAAAGAATATGACTCGAGCTTCAGAAAGTTCTTATCTAGAAGTATTGGCAGAAGTCATCTTGCTTCTATGATATATGGTGTTTCTGGAAACAAAAGAGTTGGCGTTGGCTATGAGGGTGATATCCCACACAAATTTGAACCTGTAAATGATATGAAAATCACATACAAGCCATTGTATGATTAGTTCAAATATGGCCACTCACATGATATTAGGCTCACTTCACATGCCAAAAGCTTTCATGCTACACACACTAAGAAGCATGTGACACAACCTAGAAAATATCATGCTGCCAAACCTAAAGAATATCATGTTGTTCCTCCTGTTTCTTATCATGTTAAACCCAAGTTCAATCAGAACTTGAGGAAAACTAACTAGAAAGGACACAAGAAGTTGTGGGTACCTAAGGAGAAGATAATTTCTGTTGCAGATATCCTTGGCAGAAAAGAAGACAAAGCATAACATGTCATGGTACCTGGACTCTAGGTGCTCGCGACACATGACGGGAAAAAGGTCTATGTTCCAAGACTTGGTGCTTAACTTTGGTGGAGAAGTCAAGTTTGGAGGAGATCAGAAGGGCAAGATAATTGGCTCTGGAACCATCAGTACTGGTAACTCTCCTTCCATATCTAATGTACTTCTTGTAGAAGGATTAGCGCATAACTTATTGTCCATAAGTCAATTAAGTGACAGTGGTTATGGCTCAATCCTATTTACAGGCAAGAGAAAGAACAACATTTATAAGAATGATCTTTCTGATCTTGAGAAGCAGAAGGTGACTTGCCTTATGTCTGTTAGTGAAAAGCAATGGGTCTGGCATAGAAGATTAGGCCATGCTAGTTTGAGAAAGATTTCTCAAATTAACAAATTAAATCTAGTCAGAGGACTCCCAAATCTGAAATACAAATCAGATGATCTTTGCGAAGCATGTCAGAAGGGAAAGTTCTCCAAACCTGCATTCAAATCTAAGAATGTTGTCTCTTCCTCTAGGCCGCAAGAACTTCTGCACATTGATCTGTTTGGACCAGTCAAAACATCATCTGTCAGAGGGAAGAAATATGGATTAGTCATCGTAGATGATTATAGCCGCTGGACATGGGTAAAGTTCTTAAAACACAAGGATGAGTCTCATTCAGTTTTCTTTGAATTCTGCACTCAGATTCAATCTGAGAAGGAGTGCAAAATCATAAAGGTCAGAAGTGATCATGGTGGCGAATATGAGAACAAATTCTTTGAGGAGTTCTTCAAAGAAAATGGTGTAAGTACAAGCCTATACTCACCAAGGAGTTTTCGATTCATGGCAAACATCATAAGTGAGCAAACACAAAATCACAAGTGGATGACTCAAGGAAAATCAAGTTTTGGCTATCTAAGACAATGTAGGTCGACCTACCCTATGTCAAGGTCAACCTATAAAGCTCAAATTACTCAACATATGGTTTTGCATCAACTAGGCCGACCCAGTGCATCATTTGGTTGACTCAAATTAAGGCAAACAAAGAAGATACAAACATGCCACTGTTAGGTCGACCCACTCACCTTCCTAGGTCGACCTAAACTGAAGGAATTTACACATGTCACTGTTAGGTCGACCTACCCACACTCCTAGGTCGACCTAAACTGAAGAAAAGTCCCAAAAACGCTTTTTAACTGACTTTAGGTCGACCTAAACCTTCAACAGGTCGACCTAACTGGCAACAACTGACTTTAGGTCGACCTAAACCTTCAACAGGTCAACCTAACTGGAAACAACTGACTTTAGGTCGACCTAAACCTTCAACAGGTCAACCTAACAGGTCAACCTAACTGGGTACAATTTCAACTCAACTAAATCTTCTTCTGTTAGGTCGACCTAATCAATGAAACAGGTCAACCTACCATCACAAAATTGCCAAAATTGTATGTTTTCTCTGCATCAACACACCAGCTCCCATATATATTGTTTGATGTTCATTATTGAAGATTCAACACCAACAACTGAAATATACACAAAGGCTTCTCATCTTCGATCATCGACACAACTCCAACACAACTATACACAATCATTTTTGCGTTGAGGGTTTGCGTTCAAGATCGATAACGTCGATGGAACGGAATTGAAGATTCCTAGTGGGTGAAGATTTGTGGTGTTTTTGGTGAATAAAATCCGAGGGTTTTGTCCTCCAAGATTGGTGAATCTTGGGGGTTTATATCAAGAGGTTTCATCAAGGATCCATCTGAGTGTGAAGATTGAAGAACAAGGGTTCAAGGCAATTCAAGACACTACAGAAAAGGGATCAAGTGAAGCTCTTGGGATACCTTGATCTGGCCCAAGATTAAGGGGGAAGAAGATTCAAAGGATCGACAAATTTGGTTTATTGTTTATCGCTTTGTTATCTTCTTTGTATAAACTGCTTTCAACATTAATGGAAGATTTCCAAATTCTTGTTTGGAATTGGGGGCAGGCGTAGTCGTAGCGAGGACGATCGACGAACTGCCTGAACAAATATCGTGTTCTTGTCACTTTTATCTTTTCATTTACGTGCTGTTCATATTTGGTTATAATTGCAAATTGATCAACGATTCAAGTGTTAAAATTATGAATTAAGAACTTGCATAAACATCACAATTCACCACACATTGAATCACCATCAATTTGAACATTATCACCAAGTGTTTGTCTTTTTGCTTCTTCCATTATCACTGCATTGCAATCAAAAGTTTATCAAATTAGAAGTTAATCAATTTTCTTTAATGAAACAAATTGATTCGATAACATATCCTTTCATTGTTAATCCTAATTATCTTGTTGTTTTATCACATATACAACCCTTGCAATAGCGGTCCGGAATAGACGCAAGTCCATTCATAACCGCTTTCGCTTAAGTTTGAAATAATTCCGAAAAACTCTGTGAGATCTATTCACCCCCCTCTAGATCCTTAAGCCTAGCGTCTAACAAATGGTATTGCCCATGATTTCTCTTGCCCTAGAACTCCACAGCAAAATGGAGTTGTAGAGCAAAAGAATATGACTCTACAAGAAATGGCCAGAACCATGATCAATGAAACCAATATGGCTAAGCATTTCATGGAAAAAGCAATAAATACTGCATGTTATATTCAGAATAGAATCTCTATAAGACCTATTCTATATAAGACTCATTATGAATTGTGGAAGAACAGAAAGCCCAACATTTCATATTTTCATCCTTTTGGATGTGTTTGTTTCATTCTGAATACTAAAGATCATCTTGGTAAGTTTGATTCTAAGGCAAAGAAATGTCTCCTTCTTGGATATTCTGAACGCTCTAAAGGCTACAGAGTATACAATACTGAAACATTGGTTGTAGAAGAATCAATCAATATCAGATTTGATGATAAGCTTGGTCTCGAAAAGCCAAAGCAGTTTGAGAATTTTGTAGATATAGATATCTCAATCTCAGAAGCTGAAGAACCAAGAAGCAAAGTATCAGAAGCTGAAGATCTCAGAAGCAAAGGATCAGAAGATCAAGTTGCTGCGTCTTTAGAGAATCTCAGAATTTCTGAAGAACCAACTATCAGAAGATCTTCAAGACTAACTTCTGCTTACTCAGAAGATGTCATTCTTGGAAAGAAGGATGATCCTATCAGAACTAGATCCTTTCTAAAGAATGGTAGTCAGAACACTTGATCTGAATCAGAAGATGATATGTTCTATCTTTCATCAGAAGCAAATTCCATGTAAAACAGCTGTCAGCAAGCGCTTTCTGATGGTGAACACGTGTTCACACGATAGGTAAAAGCGTGCGTGAAACTGATGGGACGCCGCCCTAGGTAACTGTGCGAATCATTTCAAATATCATGTTCTCTCACCTAACGTCACTCATCATTTAATGCAATTGATTTCGATTGATTCTGTAACTGTTCACTCTCATAAATTTATTGCATTCTTTTTCAAATCTGCCTCTATATATTCATTTCAAATCATAACGTTTATCTTTTTCGCGCTCAGTCTCTCTCTTCTTGCATGCATTTCTGCAACCTGTTTTCTCTCTTCTCTAACCCTAAACACAAAATCAAGAAGAAACCCAGTAATCTCAGTAGTGCTTAAATGGCTGCTTCTTCATCACAAGTCTTTGGTTCCTCTTCTCAGCAACGTCAACAAGGAGAAGAACAACAAATTGTTCCGGTAATCACTTGCTCGATTCTGAGGAATGAGTTAGAAGTGATTTGTGAGTTGATTGTTGATTTCGATAGTATGGAAGAACATGAGTTTCGTCTCAAGGACAACATGCTCTTTCAAGGATGGACATCATTGTTTTCTGAGTTTTGTGGACTAGTCTATCCAGAACTGGTAAAAGAATTTTGAGTTCATGCCGTTGTTTCTCCGAAAGCAATTATATCGTTTTTTCATGGAAGAATGGTTATCATCAATGAGAACATTCTGAGAATAATGTTCGATTTGAGAAACCTTGTTGGTGTCTTTGAATCTGATCAAAGAAAGGATTGGGATGCTGTTTTGACTGAACTATACACAGATGTGAAGAAAACAAAAGACGTCAAAGATATGAAGGAAATTTACAAAGTCTGGACCAAGATTCTTCTAGGGTGTTTCTATCACAGAAAAGCAACCCATTCTCCAAACTTCGTCTACAAAGAGCAACAATACATTCTGTACTGCATTGGTACTCAGAAGAAGGTTGATATCATATACATCATTTTCAACCATATGTGGCACGCTGTAAAGGAATCCAGAAACGCTTTCAGAACGAAGAAAAAGAATATTATTCCTTTTGGAAGAAACATTAGCAATCTTCTGGTGCATACCAAGACTATTGAAGACTTGGAAGCTCAAGAAATTGTCAAGGATCCTGTCATTGCTACAGGAAGTTTCTTAAACGCCAACACCTTGAGAAAGATGAATCTTATTCAAGTTGTTAGAAGCATTCCTCAACCTCTCCCTGGGGCAAGAAGTAGAAGAAGTCCTGTTCTTGCTGAGTTTGAAACATTTTTCAGAAGTGAGCTGCCAGAAGTTAAGGCAAAATATCTTAACACTCTCAAGGAAGATGGTGCCAAGGATGCTCCTGCTGGAGTCAGTCGTAAGAAACCCTCTACCTCTAGGCCCGCAGTCTCAGAAGATGTTTCAGAAGCTGCTCAAGAGGTTGTGTTAACAAAGAAAAAAGGACAAAGCGCAAGTTTGATCGTCCTTCTGTCATCAAGGAGAAGGAAATTCAAGAAGAAGTTGTTGTAGAAGGTAATGAAAATGTAGTTGTGGAAGAAGCTGAAGTTGAAGAAAATCAAGAAGTTGCTGCTAAAGAAAATCAAGATGTTTTAGTTGAAAACATAGAACAAGAAGCTGCTGAGAAAAAGAAGAAGAAGAAGAAGAGAAAGTCTAAGAAAGCAGAGGATGAGAAGGAAGTTGAAAAGAAGAAGAGGAAGAAAAATAAAAAGAAAAAGGAAGTTGTTGTTGAAGAAGAAGAATTTCTAGAAGCTGTGAATCAGCGAGTAGAAAAAGTGTATCAAGAAAAGCTGAATAAGGAAAAGCAACTGAAGGAAGCTTCCAGAAAGAAAGAAATTGCACTGGGCAAGGTAACATCTGTCTATGAGAAGAAGAAGAGAAAAAGGAAGGAAGATGATTCTAAAGGGTCTCAGAAGATATCCAAAGGTATACATATCTCTGAACCTGTATCTGTCTCTGTTTTAATTTCAGAACCTATATTAACAGAAGTTCCGGTTACCCCTCAACCAGAAAATCAACCAGAAACAGCCCCAGCAGAATCACCCCAACAAACCAATGTTCTCACCCCTCCTTCTTCGCCCTTTACCAATGTTCTTAACCCTCCTTCTGAACATCCCCTCGAAACTCTGGTTTTTGATATCCAACCCCTTCAAACCCTCTTTCCTCCTCACTCAAATATCTCCACTTCTCAACCTCCTCCTCATGCTAACTATGAACCCATTTCTTCCCCCACTCAAAATAATCCCACCATCTCTGACCTCCCAGATTCTGCGTCACGTGAGCAATTGCTTCATGATTGCAACTACACACCCAAGCCTCGTCCTGAACCTGAGTTAGTGGTGTTAGACTCTGAGAATGAAGCATAATCATCTCTTTGGCTCGATAGAGAACCTGAACCCTACTTCTTTTTGAGACTAGATTTTGCTATCATCTGACTCAAATCCCGTCGGGAATTTTCTGTTAGTGTATGTTTTGAACTATTAAACATTAGGATGCAGGAAGGGTTAGATGCCTTGAAAGCCGCATATAAAATGAGGATGGATGATGTGGCTTTCGGAAATCTCTGGAGGATTTTTAGAAGAAAGATGGACTCTATGTTTCTGGAGCTTCAAAAGAAGTGCATAACAACAGCTCCAAGTCCTCGTAAGATTCTCAGACCCTATGAAGACTTCTGGCATAGTCCTCTTAGAGGCAGGTATTGCTTTGAAGAAAAAGTATTTGTTGATGAACTGGTGGAAGTTCCTGCAGCTGAACAAGAAGCACATTCTTGGGAGATGGTTGTATGGAAGCCTCAATATCCGGTTCTGACTAGAGATTTTCAATGGCTATTCAACTGGCTTAGGGTCAATCCTTCTGAGGAAGCACCAAATATGGTCATTCCTGAAGTAGTCTATCCTTCAGAAGTTGCTGCTGCCATTCCTCCAAAGAATCCGCCTGAGATTCTTCAAGCTCTAGAGAATGAAGATTCTGTGATCCCTGATCCAGAATATGCTGAAGATGCTTCTGAATCAGATTCTGATGTTGAGATGGAAGATGCTGAGAATCATCCTTCTGAGAAAAGTCCTGTTCAGGAAAATCAAGATGATGTTCTCACTTTGGATGCTGTTGCTGGTAATGCTATCCATCTGAATGATAGCTGTGCATCTTCTACTGCTGAACCCTCCGTTCTGGTGAACACAATCAAGGCTCTTCAACAGAATCAAGATGTTCTTGCTTCTCTCCTGGATAAGCATGATGAAGCACATGAAGAGTTCAGAGCCTTCAGGAAGAAACAGAATGAAAGCACTGCTGGGATTCACAACCTTCTGGCCAAGATAGTTTCCAAACTAGGCTAGTCGTAGTCTTTTGGTCTTAGTTGTCTCTTTGTTCTTGCATCTGTTTTCTTTGCATCTCCTTTTGTATCTTCTGATAATTTTTCTGATGAAATCAATGAATATTATCTTCTTCTCTCATATTGTTTGTTTTTCATCTGAATCTTTTATGCTTTTCGATGTTATGACAAATAGGGGGAGAAAATGTGATAAATGATTTGATTTATATTATCAGTTGCTGGGAGCAAGTCTCCACATTTCTAACAGAATTTGCAAGTTCTATGCTTGAGTTTTTTGCAGGATTGAAGACATTATGAAAAAGCTCAATATTGGAAACAAAGACATGGGGAAAAGCAATTCTATATATAAACATGCTCATGGAATCTGAAGCAAGCTTAGTGCTGTGAAACTTCAAGATCAGGAGCAAGAAGGAAGAATGTTCTGATATTCTTGTGGCAGAATATGCTCTAACACATTCTTATTCCTTATATCTTCTGATGCATTTTATGTGATTCTGACACATACTATATGCTCTGTTACATATCTTATGATCTGATTCATTCATGCTCTGACTTTTGCCGTTTAGTTTGTTCTGAAACATTTCAGGATGTAGAGATGCTCTGATGATGCTCTGGTACATTCAACAATGTTCTGATACAATCTAGCATGAAATGATTCAAGAAGAAATTCAAAGCTCTGAAGTTGTCCTATGGAAGCAAGAAGCAGAAGCTCTGAATGTTCTGAAGTTCTTAGCATATGTGAACGTCTCAACTGAAGTCAATACAATGCACAGTCAGAAAATTCGCAAAAGTGAGCATCACCAATCTGTAGGGGCTGTTCTGATCTCTGCATCTGCACCTCAAAAAGATCAACCACCGAAGTATACGCGTCGACCAGATACACCAAGAAGAAATTTCACCAGTATCAATATGCCAATCTCTCAAGCATTGCAGCACTTATTAAAAGCAAATCTGATCACATTGAAAGACCCTCCAAAGAATGTCAACACTTCCTCCCCGATTTATCGCTCCGATGCAACATGTGCATATCATTCCAACTGTCCAGGACATGACGCAGATCATTGTTGGGCCCTGAAAAATAAAATCCACGACATGATAGATGTTGGGGAAATTGAATTCGATCCTCTAGAGACTCCAAATGTCATCACTGCACCTATGCCAAAGCACGACAAGACCATTAATGCTATCATAGACACTGTTTATATCTATGATGTGAGAGAATTGTCAACTCCACTCCTTGAAGTCAAAAGAAAGCTAATACGAGCTGGTTTCTTTCCAGGTTGTGACCCTGATTGCTTTTATTGTGCACACCTACCCAATGGTTGTGAGAATCTGAAAATAGGAACTCAAAAGTGGATGGATCGTCGTATCATTATGTTTGAGAGGCTCCCTTCTATGGACGATTTATGCGAAGTTTTTTCAAATGGGATGAGAATAGAGGACGTCTCAGTGGTTTCTAACATACCATTGAAAATCCCTATGAAAATTCCTTTCAAAGTTTCTGCTGCACCCAAAGTGGCATCTATAATCATCACCAGTCCGGCTCCATTTCCATACTCCTCATACAAAGCTGTCCCGTGGAGTTATGACACTAATGTTTATGTCCATGGAGTTAAGCAAGACACCTTGACTGAAGAGGCCATGAATTTTACTACTCCAACTGTTGATAATAAGTGGAAGGATCTTTTCACCAGAAATTTCTCCAAATATTGCTACTAATCCAGTCCAGGTCTCAATTCCTAATCAAGATATCAACGCTCGAGGCAAAGAACCACTAGTTGAACCAGTTCAAATACCGGTGGAAGTCACTGTTGAAGATCCATCGAGGCAAGAAATGGAGGAAATATTGAAAATCATCTGCAAAAGTGACTACAATATTGTCGAACAACTGGGGCACACTGCTTCAAAAATTTCGATGTTGTCTCTGCTAAAGTATTCCGAAGCTCATGCGAAGGCCCTGATGAAGTTCCTGAAAGCTACACATATACCACCGGAGATTTCAGTCGATCAATTTGAAAATTGTGTTGCCAATCTAACAGTAAATAACGGTCTAGATTTCTCCGATGCTGATTTAACCCCTGCTGGGAAAAATCACAATAAAGCCCTGCACATCTCTATTGAATGTAACGGCACTACTTTGTCTCATGTGCTAGTAGACAATGGTTCCTCTTTGAACGTGTTACCAAAAGCAGTACTGGAAAAACTTGACTTTCAAGGAGTTGTGTTACAACCAAGCGATGTTGTGGTAAGAGCCTTCGACGGGTCAACAAGAACAGTGTACGGAGAAGTTAAGCTCCCAATCAGAGTGGGCTCTCAGATCTTTGATTCTACCTTTTACGTGATGGAAATTCATCCAGCATATTCCTGTTTACTAGGACGCCCTTGGATACATGGGGCAAGCGCTGTAACTTCTACCCTGCATCAGAAGTTAAAGTATCCGGTAAAAGGCAAGGTCGTCAAAGTTTATGGCGAAGAAAAATATGTGGTTAGCCACCTGAGTAACTCCAAGTATGTTGAGATAGATGGCGAATTCATCGAAACTCCCTACCAATCTTTTGAGGTGGTCCCTCAAGATGTCTCTACTGCCAAACTTATTTATGCTACTCCTGTTACAAAAATAACTCCAACTATGGCTTCTCTCAAAGATGCCAAAGCTGTGATCGAAGAAGGTGGTTTTACAGTATGGGGACAGCTCCTCGATGTACCTTACAAGTTCGATAAGTTAGGTCTGGGCTATGCTAATGGAACTCAAAAGAACGATCAAAATCCTCATTCTGGAGGATTAATGTCACATTTCATCACCCAAGGAGTGAATGCTATTGAAGACGATGGAGTGATCTTGAACCATATTATTCAGCAATATCCAAATGAAGTTCCACCTGTTTCCATGGAAGTTTGGGATACTTTGGGAGAACCAAGCGGCGGGTATGATTTTCTAGTAAAGTACACTGCACCTCAGAGTTCTTTTATTGCCATTGAAGACATCGTCCCAACTGGATGGGGTGATCAGTTTGAAGATTGCAAAAGTTTCACAAGTTCCATTACTGAGCAATACCAAAGTCCACCTAGTCCAAAAGAAGTCTGGGATACACTAGGAGAACCAAGTGGCAAGTATGACTTTATGGTGAAGTATTCTGCTCCCCTGAGCTCGCACATCACTATTGAAGACATCACCCCAACTAGATGGGACAACCATTTTGAAGACAATATGACATTCACAAGCCCTGTCGCTCCTAGAGAAGTCTGGGAAACACCAAATAATGAGAATGATTTCCTGATGTAGTACACTGCTCCCTAGAATGCACAAGTCTCCCTTGAAGACATCATCCCAACTGGATGGGACGATCTTATCGGGTATCTCTCTCAGCCAGCAGAGGTATCTCAGCCTGGGCTCTCGTATCCAGCAGAGTATCTTGCTCATCCTGAAGGATCAACAGCTCATTTTACCACCAAATAAATCAATGTTGTGGAAGACGAAGAAGACAACTGCAACTGGAGCAGCTGGATATTCCCTAGTCACAACAATGGATTGAACAACTGGGAAGTTGAAGATGTGATCTCCCTTGATCAGGAGTAAATGCAATTTCCTGTTTTCGTTGTTTATATGTTCAAAGATAAAAATGGTTCCTGTACTATCGAACCATCAACTTAAAAGCCAGGTGCCTTGCCCGAAGCACACTGGTCCTTTTTATAAGGGTTTGTCATACCATGATCATGTTCATTCAATAAAATCATGGGACGTTTGCATATTCAAATTTTGTGATCCTTTTTGTTTCTTTTTTTTTTGCTTTATTCAGTTTCAAATAGCTATGTGTTTTTACACACACCCACATAATAAATGCAGATTCACATTCACTCTGGATCCTAATGATAACAATTCTGCTATTGCCAGTCATGACTTTGAAAATCCGATCTACCAAACTGAGGACGAGAAGTGAGGAAGATTGTGAAGTACCAAGGGAACTTGCAAGGCTATTAGAACAAGAAGAAAAGACTATACAGCCGCATGAAGAACCAATTGAGGTTATCAACTTGGGCAGTGACGAAGAAAAGAAAGAAGTCAAGATAGGGGCTGATTTAGAAGACAGTGTCAAGCAAATACTGATTCAAATGTTACAAGACTACATTGAGATATTCGCTTGGTCCTATGAAGATATGCCTGGCCTTGACACGGATATTGCGGTTCATCGCCTGCCAATCAAAGAAGGTAGCACTCCAGTTAAGCAGAAGCTGCGAAGAAGTAGGCCTGATATGTCCAAGAAAATCAAAGACGAGGTTGAGAAGCAATTCAATGCTGGCTTTCTGAAAGTTGTAAGTTATCCTCCTTGGATAGCTAACATCGTGCCTGTGCCTAAAAATGACGGGAAAGTCAGAATGTGTGTAGACTACAGAGATCTGAATCGGGCAAGCCCCAAAGATGATTTCCCTTTACCTCACATCGATGTACTGGTTGACAGTACTGCACAATGCAAGGTAGTCTCCTATATGGATGTATTCTCAGGGTACAATCAAATCAAGATGGCGCCCGAAGACATGGAAAAAACAACCTTTACAACACCCTGGGGAACCTTTTGTTACAAAGTAATGCCCTTCGGTTTAAAGAATGCAGGAGCAACATATCAGCGTGCAATGGTAGCTCCGTTCCATGATATGATTCATCAAGAAATAGAGGTTTATGTCGATGATATGATTGCAAAGTCCAACACCAAAGAAGAACATCTGGGTCATCTGCACAAGCTGTTTGACAGACTCAAGAAGTACAGATTGCGACTGAATCCGAACATGTGTACCTTTGGAGTAAGATCCGGTAAACTCTTAGGTTTCATTGTCAGCAGCAAAGGTATTGAAGTTGATCCTGCCAAGGTCAAAGCCATTCAAGAAATGCCCATACCCCATTCCGAGAAACAAGTCAGAGGATTCTTGGGACGTCTGAACTACATCGCCAGATTTATTGCCCATATGACTACTACTTGTGTGCCAATCTTCAAACTGTTGAAGAAAGATCAAGTGGAAAGATGGACCGACAAATGTCAATTAGCCTTTGATAAAACCAAAGAATATCTTCAAAAACCGCCAATCTTGTTACCACCAGTGGAAGGAAGACCTCTGATGATGTACCTAACCGTGTTAGAAGATTCAATGGGGTGTGTACTGGGGCAACATGACGAATCTGGCCGAAAGGAGCATGCAATCTACTATCTTTGCAAAAAGTTTACCGATGGTGAAACAAGATACTCACTACTCGAGAAAACTTGATGTGCCTTAGCATGGGCGGCTCGCCGACTAAGACAGTATATGCTAAACCATACCACTTTCCTGATCTCCAAAATGGAACCTATCAAGTATGTGTTCGAAAAACCTGCTCTCTCTGGAAGAATAGCAAGATGGGAAATGATTTTAACAGAGTATGACATCCAGTACACTTCACAAAAAGCGATCAAAGGAAGTGTGGTAGCTGATCATCTGGCTCATCAAGCAGTGGATGATTATCAAGCGTTGAACTTTGACTTCCCAGATGAAGATATTATGCAAGTTACTGACTATGAACAACCAGGACCGGAGGAAGGACCCAAGCCAGGATCCCGATGGACTATGGTTTTTGATGGAGCTTCTAATGCACTTGGCAATGGCATCGGAGCTGTGATCATTTCTCCTACAGGAGGACATACACCATTCACTGCCAAATTATGCTTCAACTGCACTAACAATATATCCGAGTATGAAGCATGTATTTTGGGTCTCAAAGCTGCAATCGATCTAAGAATCAAGTTCTTGGAGGTCTACGGAGACTCGGCCCTTGTAATTTATCAAGTCAAAGAGGAATGGGACACGAAGCACCCGAATCTAATTCCATACAAAGAATATGTGCTGAGTTTGATTCCCTACTTTGAAGAAATCACGTTTAAAAATATCCCGCGCGAAGAAAATCAACTGGCTTATGCTCTAGCTACCATGTCATCTATGTTTAAAGTCAGGTGGGACAATGAGGCGCCAATGATTACCATTTACAGACAGGATGAACCAGCCTATTGCAATGATATTGATACCGAAGGAGTGGAAGAAAAACCATGGTTCCATGAAGTGAAAAGATATCTCGAAGCTCAGGAGTGTCCTGAAGGGGCATCCATTAACGATAGAAAGTTTCTAAGAAGATTTGCTGCCAAATTCTTTCTAAGTAATGGAATCCTGTATAAACGCAACCATGACTCGACTTTGCTTCGTTGTGTGAACAAGAAGGAAGCAGAACAGATTATGGAAGACATACACGATTGTGCTTTTGGTACTCATTCAAGTGGACATAAAATGGCTAAAAAGATCTTAAGAGCAGGTTATTACTGGTTTACCATGGAGAGAGACTGCCATCGTCACTCCAGAACTTGTCACAAATGCCAGATATATACTGACAAAGTACATGTACCTCCAGTCCCATTAAATGTCCTGACGGCTCCTTGGCCTTTTGCAATGTGGGGTATTGATATGATTGGAGAAATCAAGCCTACTGCCTCCAACAGACATTGTTTTATCCTGGTCGCTATTGACTACTTCACAAAGTGGGTAGAGGCAGCTTCGTATTCTTCAGTCACCAAGAATGTTGTGGCCCAGTTTATCAAGCACAATCTCATTTGTCGGTATGGCATCCCTGAAAGGATCATCACAGACAATGGCAAAAATTTAAACAACAGAATGATTACTGAACTCTGCACGCAATTCCAGATCAAACATCATAATTCCTCTCCATATCGACCAAAGATGAATGGCGCGGTGGAAGCTGCCAACAAGAACATCAAGAAGATCATACAAAAGATGACAGTAACCTACAAAGACTGGCATGAGATGTTACCTTTTGCTCTTCATGGTTATCGCACATCAGTGCGTACTTCAACAGGGGCAACTCCATTCTCCTTAGTCTATGGTATGGAGGCAGTTCTTCCAATTGAAATTCAGATTCCTTCCCTAAGGGTTATGAAAGAAGTTGATCTAGACGAAGACGATTGGATTCAGACTCGGTTGGACCAGATAAACTTGATTGATGAGAAGAGGCTCGCAGCTATTTGTCATGGTCAGTTGTACCAGAAATGTATGATCAAAGCCTTCAACAGGAAAGTCAAAAGTCAGGCATACCAAACTGGTGATTTTGGTTGTCAAACGTATCATCCTACCAAAAGGTGACCCCAGAGGCAACTGGACTCCCACTTATGAGGGACCATTTGTAATCAAGAAGGTATTCTCCGGCGGAGCCATGTTGCTTACTGTAACACCCCAATTCTACCCAGGCATATAGGTACAAATATCAGAGTATTTAAAATTTCATACAACGCAATTAGGATGTTACACTAAGTAACCAAACAAACACCTAGAAAATAAACGGACATCAACGATGCCAAAAGCATACACACCTGCCAATAAAATGATACATAACACACGGAAGATATGAACATATATATATATATACACATATCTCTCACTCTCAAAGAGGAGTTTTCCAAAATAAAGTGTTTACAATACACATCAACACATTATCACATATACATGTTCAAAGAGTCATATATAAATAAATAACAACAGACTCCCGACTCCCCGGTGTTACGTATCAGAGCAACTGACAAGACCGACTGGAGAACTACCTCTTCCAAAAGACTCCCAAAGCGGCTAATCTGCAGGATGCCACTTAAGCATCAAATCAGCAGAAGGGTGAGAATATAATTCATAATGGAAGCATGACAATTATAGTAATGCCAACAAGTATCATCAAGAATCATACAACAAAGTAATCCACTCATTCAACCACAATCAATATATAAGTAATGTGACACATGAATGATAACATAAATTATACAGACAGACAATGATGAATGAGACTCGACTATGCATATGCATGTGGTACCAAATCCGGAGTAAAACTCCCCTTGTCATTATGACAAATACACCTTTGCCGAGCATTATGCTGGGACTTCTTTCCCTCAGGAAAATACACCTTTGTCGAGCATCAAGCTACGAATAAACGTCATCGAGCATTTAGCCCCCACTGATGACCTCTTGCCACTCGGGCAAATACACCTTTTTACCGAGCACTAAGCCCCCACTGGTAATAATTGCCAATTCAGGCCACCTGCTAATAGCATTCCGCCATTAACGTAATGAAATGTTATGCTGTGCAAATACATGACTCTATTACACGACAACAACATCATCAACAATATAACACGGTCACATACCCACGTTACACCGTTTATATTCTATCCAAAAGGATACATCACCAATTAATAACATCGTTATCAATTACATCACACCATAATTACCACACAGGCATTAATAAGCACACAGCACACATTCACCGTCAAAACATACTAGCCACATCGGCATAAATGATCGCATAATTGCATCACATCAAATTAATATTGGCCATTGACCCACAACTCCATCAATACATCATCAACAAGTTGTAATAACAACAAACAACCAAACATCGTCATATATCAAGAATGAACATTCATTAATACATAACACATATGAACATGATCTCATGTTATCGGCAACTAATCACATACCTCGTACCAATACGATAACATTCACACAACACATCATCATTATTTATCATGCACTAGTTCACAAAACCATTTATGCAAATCAACCAACCACTACTACATCCTACATCATTAACAATTACAACCAAGCACTATGATTATTTACCAATCATATCGCGCATATAAACAATTATGTGTTTTCAGCAACAACCCTCATAACTAACTAATAACAAGCTAACCAAGCCTATACTATCATATAGAACATCCAACTAGCTTCCTAACACTTCGAACGGCGTACGAAACGGAGCTACGGATCAAAAGTTACAAGGTTTCAAAGTTTGGTTAATTGAACATACTACACAACTCATCACTTGATCCTAATAAAAATAATGGGATACTACATCCTATGAATCATTTAATTAGATCATAATATAGGTTATTGCGTTAGCTTTCCAACGCTTCGAACGGCGACAAAATCGGAGTTACGGTTCAAGAGTTATGAAGTTTCAAAGTTTTGGAAAAACAGAAAAAGCTGTCATCCGCTTCAGCTCCGCTCAGCGGACCTTTGCAGAGAATTTTCTGCAACAGAACCTCCGCTCAGCGGACCCACCTCCGCTCAGCGGACCTGCGTAAACCCAGAAAAAACCAGAAGGAACCAGAACTGTTCTAGCCCCCTTATACCCACCAAAACCACTCCAAAACATCATTACAACACCAATACAAAACATACAAACCATAGAAACAACCTATTATCACACTTTTCATGGTTAATTCATCAATCTATCTCAAAACCTAACTTTTTATACAAACTCAATCAAGCCATAGAAAAGGAAAACAAACATGATCAATCACCACAACACAACAAGGATATCATGTTTATAACTTCTAAACTCACAATCCACCATTTTTGTCCAAACATAGAAAAGAACAAGGACAAGAACAAGAACAAGACTATAAGAATCATACATCCAGGATAAATTAGATTCACCCCCTTACCTTGCTATTGTGACGATCGGCAATCGATTCGGTTGAGAATCCTCCATTTTCTCTTGTTTTTCCCTTTTGCTCTTCTTCTTCCTCTCTTCTCTTTCTTTCTCTTCTTTTTCTTTCCATCCTTTTTCCTTTCTCACAAATATCTCTTTCTTATAAAGAAAATATTTATCCCGCGGAAATGACCAAAATGCCCCTACGCTCAAATATCGTTCAAACGCCCCAAAACGTGGAATATTACCTTAATGATATTTCTAGTACCAAAAATATGAAAACCTTCAATTAAATATTAGTCCGCCATCCTTAACTAATACCGACTGAAACGACTCCAAAAACGGTAAAATTCCAATAAATGTCACAAACGTCCAAATCAACTATATACTTATTTTCCCGAGCGTTACACTTACCACTATGGATGGCGAGGATTTCCCACACCCTGTAAATGCGGACATAGTCAAAAAGTTGTTCGCTTAAAGAAAAGCTCGCTAAGTTGAAAACCTGAAAGGGCGACTTAAGCAAAAATGAGTGTCTCGGTGGATTGAAAACCTGAAAGGGCGATCCAGGCAAAAGTTAGAGACTAAAAATATATATTATCCCGGTAGGCTGAAAACCTGAAAAGGCAGCCTAGGCAAAAGTTAGGAAATAAAGCGTACGACTATGTCCCGTTTGGCTACCTACTCGTCTTCAAGGTTCAACACATTAAAGGCACCAATCAGTCCAATTACTTTCTTCCAACACGTGAGGGATGAGATGCTCGAAGACAGATTGGCAATAGCAGAGTTGAAACTTGACTGGATTGTTTTCACATAGCTATTTATAAGTACTTTTCAAAGTTTTATGACAATTTCCTACTACTAGGATTTTTGTCTCCTTGTACTAATCCGCCTATTATGGCTCTCTTTCAAAATCAATACAGTTCATGCTCAAAGTCAAAGTTTCCATTTTTTCTGTTTTGAAAACGTAAATGTCCCCATGATAATTTTGAATGAACATATGCATTTGAATATGATTGATGTTTATAAGAAAAACAGGAATAGCATCCAGGTAATGTCCCAATCATCTGGACATCATCCCGAAACCAGCATCGAAATAAAAGTTCCCCAACAAAGATGCATTTCTCAGCAAATTCCTCAATGAGACTTTTCTCTCCAACAAAGTGATTCGAGAAACCTTATTCCCCAGCAAGGCTGTTCAAGATCACTATTCCCAGAAAGTGTGATCCTCCACACCAAGGTTTTATCAAATAGTGCATCGGAATATTACACATCTTTTCTTATTCCCATTCAGGGTACATCAAAATCAGAACTTTCGAATTACCTTCATCCCCAAGCGGTAGTCAAAGATCCCTCAACAGAGTACCCTGGTCCGTAAAGAAGTTCCCCAGCTGAGTGTACTCGAACAAGATGGAAAAGATCATCAACAATCATAATGCCTTCGTTTCCAAAATAGCAAGCAGGGATTTATTTTCCCAAAGTTTGATACGCTCTAAATTGCATAAGTCATACATCATACGCATATTCATACATAGCATATAATGTTTCATGACAAACGCGTAGATAACATGCACATTTCTCATGTAGTTTGAGAATCTCAACATATACATTACATGCATCATGACATTGCATGTCACTAACTTGATTTTTTCAGATGGACGAATATCCTCAGCAAAGTTATTCTCAAATCACATGCAGTGTTCCCCTGGATTCTATTCAGACAAACATTCTTCTCGGATATAATCAAATCAAATATTCGAACTGAAGGGATCTTTCTTTCTGAATCACCTATCAACTCAAAACAAGCAACGCAGATTTAAGTCGATACCTTGGACGGTTCCTTAATGGTCTATCTTCAAGATTCAAGGTGGATACCTCAGATGGTTCCACAATGATCTACTTTCAGATCTAAGTCGATACCTTGGACGGTTCCTTAATGATCTACCTTCATATCTAAGTCGATACCTTAGACGGTTCCTTAAAGCAGTCAACCTTCAAGATCCAAAGCGGATATCTCAGACGGTTCCACAACGATCAACCTTCAAAGATCCAAAGCGGATACCTCAGACGGTTCCACATAGATCAACTTTCAAATTCTAAAGCGGAAAAACTTTGGACAGTTCCGTAACGATCAGCCTCTAAGATTTAAAACGGTAACCTCAGACGGTTCCGTAATAGTCAACGCAGAGGTTTTCAAGTCCTTCAACAAGATATAATCAAATGATTCATTCTGATGAATAAACCATCAAAACATTTGATAGATGGCATCTGAAAGCCCATCTCAGGTAATGTTTCGATCTGCCAACAACATTTCTCAGACAACATTCAAATGCAATTTCCAACATCACTTCCGGTGGAGGTAAGTGCAAATTTTCAGGGCATCTAAATATTCAATCATCTTCTACCTTCAGATTCCAATCGGTCTCTTCAGGTTTAAGAAGATTGAATAGGGGCAACTGTTATACCCCAAAATTTGCCCGCATCTTTTTCAGAGAGAAGGCGATAGACTTCTGTCTAAAAATTGTGAGTTTCATATAATCTTGGATTTTATTTCACAAATATCCAGATTTTATGAATACTCGGTTTTTAGAATTTTTCTTCTACAGTATTCTGGTTCGCTGTTGAATTTATTCTTACGCAAATGCCAAATACTGTTTATCACTTCGCACACGCTGTTTAT
This sequence comes from Vicia villosa, assembly GCF_029867415.1. Taxonomy (NCBI): domain Eukaryota; kingdom Viridiplantae; phylum Streptophyta; class Magnoliopsida; order Fabales; family Fabaceae; genus Vicia; species Vicia villosa. Next base: position 70,609,892 of record NC_081183.1, read on the forward strand.
TTGAGATTTATTTGCAGATAAATAATACTGACGCAAATGGTACAAAGTTAAATTTTGCAGGCGCAGAGTCCTGGATTCAGACTGTACTGGTAACAATTAAATTATTATTAGTTTTTGTTTCCCATTAATTCTTGTACTATATTATTATTTTCAAAATCTCTTCCTTTATTTTCAAATCTCTTTATTTCAAATCAAATCCTAACTTTATTCTATACATCTCTCTTTTCAAAACCTACCATACACTTTCTTTCAAATCCTACTACCACTCAAATTTTCTTTTTTTTTTGTACGGAATCACTTAATTCCCCAAGGTCTCTATCCTTCTTTTCATTCTATAAATACCTCTCATTTTTTCCATAAATTCTCACATCAAATTTCAACACATTTCTCAAACTTCTACCTCATTTTTATTTTCTCTTCTTCCCCGGCAAAAATGGCAAAGTGGATGGATACGTGTTTTCTTAGGGTCATCACTGTCTTGGTGGTGATCATGTCCTTTTTCTGTCTGCATAGTCCTGAAAAATGAGGACATGGGTTGCTTACACTCCCGTTCATCTATATGTTGTTATTTATAGCATGGTTTTTTAATCGTCATTTTTAAAGTTTGTCGTATCTTTCGCTTTCAAATAATGTACCGTTCATTTTATTTGTCGTACTGTTCATTATATTATGTACTGTCAGTATTAAATGTCGTACTATCTGTCGTACTGTCGTTTAATTATCAGGATAATATTATGTGTGTTTATTGCTAGTTAAATATTTATTTTTCTATGCATTAAATATTTTTCAAGGTTATTATCGGTAATTTCGTTCGCGTACAGTATATTTTATTTATTTATTATGTTTGTGTTTTTTCTAACAACTCATGTAAATAAATTTTCACCATTAACACAACAAAAACAAAAAAGAAAAAAATGACTTTAACTGTTGAATTTTCACTTTGACTGTTACGTTAATACCCAGACAGCTAGTTGACAGTCAAACCCGCTAACAGCGCCATTCTCCGTGTTTTGTACCATCAATCAAATCAATCTTTTGCATTTCAAAATTCCAAGATTTTTGTTCTAGAAGTATTTTGATAATCACATGATCAGCAGAGACTCGGCACTGCACAAAAATCAGGTACGCTTAACTGTCTCTAACACAAACAGTCCCTAACTAGGGTTTTTGTTTTTTTCAGGAGAACGAGTTTTTGAGACCGAAAAGTCAACACACAGTCAAAAATGAAATTTTTTGTCAACATCCATATTTTGTCAAAAGATTTATCATTTGATCAATGGTTGAACATAATTCATCAAGAAAAGATCAAAAATCAACAAAACCCTAAGTTTCAAAATTAGGGTTTTCTCCTAAAAAGTCAACTGAACTTTGACTGGCAATAACTCTCTCCTCGTTCATTCAAAAAATTCCAACCAAAGCTTGTATTGAAGGAAATTCAATTATCTTTCAAATGCAATTGATCCCATGGTCATTGGATTCACCATTTGAAAAATATGAGCTCAGACATTACAGGTCATTTTCAAAGTCAACAAAAAGTAGTTTTTTGTCAAAGGCCATAACATCAAGATAACTTCTCCAACTGAAAAAAAGTTTCCAAAGTAGCTTGTAGAGGACATCTTGAGGTTTCTAAAAAGTACAAGAACTCCTTCATATGATCAAAATTGAGGGATTTATGCCTTGTTGAAGTTGGCTATTTTTTTGGAAAATGCATGAAACCAACATTGATCAAATTTTTTTTTTCAAAAGAGGCCAAGTTTTCATGATCCAAACATGATTCTAATGATGCTATGGGCCTCCCACGACCAACCTAAGGCCCATAACATTTTTATTTCTTTTTTGGTTTAATTTTATTACATTTAAAGTTAAATTAAAAAAGAAATGGTGAAAGATAATGATACAATGCTTTGATCTTAAGCTAAACCCATCAAGAATGATTCAACTCTGCAGCATGAAGGTACATAGCAGGCCTAGAGCAAGGGGGTGAAGAAAATTTAAAGCCTTTGCCAAAGAATTCAAAGGTTTTTATATTCAAAAATTCAAAGATTCAAAGATCATCAATGCAAGATAGCTTAGCTTTGCAGCACATCCATGGCTTATAAATGAAGTAGAACACTTCAGTAGACACAGACACACGATTTCAGAACCAAATCCATGCTTGTAACACACTTGTATCATGCTTGAAATATTGTAAGAAATTTGAAATTCGAATTTTAAGTTTCAGTTCAATTCAATCCAAACTAAACATTCAAACACAATCCCTGAACATCACTGAATCTGTCCAGATCAAGTTCAAGCTTTGAAACTCACTAAATCGAGCTCTATAGCCCACAGTTTGTTCAAACCAAAACTCACAAAAATACAATCATACATGCATATTTAACACGATGTAATCATATATTTGAGTTTGTTTTCATGTTCTGATCGTTTCTGGAAACTTAATTGGTGTTTGGACACCTATACGAGGAATCACCATTTTAGGGTTCTTGAGTTCAAAATTAGGGATTCACGATTTAGGCAAAATTAGAAGAAACAAGATGCATATTTGAACTCAGTTAATCAGGGCTAGTAGAATGAACATGTCGCGAAACATTTTTGTATAGGCTTACCCCTATTCGCTATTTTGCAGGGATGAAGCTCACTTATTACAGCGCCTTTTGGAAGAAAACGATGTTAAAAGTAGAGTCTGGAGGTAGAAGATGAAGATGTGGCACCATCTGATTGGCCAGAACACGCGCGCGAATTTTTTTTAATTCTGGGATCTTGTGCTACGCGCTCCACCATCATGCCATGAACCATGCATTTGTGTCCATCAGATCATTCCATCCACTCATCCAACGCACCAAAACACGCGCACATACCATAGACTCTCTCATCAACCACACATGATCACAGTTTTAATTTATTTTTCATTTTATTTAATTTTCTTTGCAAAATTACTTAAAAATAGTTTTAAAAATCAGGAAAATACACAAAAAATATTTTTAGGTTGATAAAATGCCATATTAATTTTTGGCACAAAAATATTTTATTTTTCTTAATAATAAAAATATTTTGTTTAATTAATTAGTATATACTTATATATTTGCTTTTTAATTATTTCAACCCATCAAAAAAATAAAAAAAATATTTTCTTTTTATTTAAATTAAGTTTATATATTATAAACTAATTTTGTACATATTTAGAATATTTTTATCTTTAAGTTTAAATTATGTGTGTAATTATTTGTATAATTATATGTTAATTTAACTTAATAATTTCAAAAACAATTTCAAAAATCACAAAAATTAATTTTATTTTAAAATTAATTAACAAGCAATATGAACATATTTTAGACTTAATTTTTAGGTTTAAATTTTATTTCTAATTCTTAGCTTTTTAATTAAATTAATTATGCATTAATTCTAATTAAAATCAACCATCCAAAAAATCCAAAAATATTTCCTTTTATCTTATTGCAATTTAAATTCATAGATAAGTGTATAGGTTGTTAAAATCATGTAAATAACATAGTTTACATTTCTCGCACAATCGATGTAATAGCGTAGATATACTTTCCGCATTTTACATTCCCGCACTTTAAATTTCTGTACATATAAAACTGCGTGTATGTCAAAGATAATAACTGAAGCGTTAGATCACTAAATTCAAAGACAAAAATATCTGAATCAAAACACCATCACACTTGCACCTCTTAGAGTAATCCCTCTGTTACTTTTTTTTAAAACCAATTCTACTGTTTCAAATACAAAATCCAAACTTTTGTTTACATCCGGTCAAAAAGAGAATTTTCTAAAAGAAATGGGAAAGAACCTTATAAATTTAGGGTAGATCTCCTAATTGCTTGCTCAAATCAAATCAAAACAACAAATGTTTTACATATTCATTGTTTTTGAAAATAAAAAAGACAATACTTGGTATATATCCAAACAAGGATCATTACGAAGTTAAAGATCTTTTTTCAAAACATCTTTCGAAAGATAAAATACTTTGTATACATCCGCACAAGGATCATTACAAAGTTAATTTACAAAGGTATTTTAAAACCACATACAAGCATTTCAAAGCAAGACAACCATAATAGAAGAGCCAGTTCGTATCTCGCGAGATAAAAACCGAGGGCGACAACCATAATATCCCATAAGTCACCATCTAATCCAAGAAAGTAACTTTCGAGTTTATCTTTCCAATATTCAAAGTTTTCACCAATGAATACTGGTGGTCTAGTGTAGCCATTGTTACCATTTTCATTGTGTTTCTCAGCAGAGCCAGATGTAGATGTAGGTGGTGGAGTCTCAACCATCTTGACTTAGTGTTTTTCTCTTCCTGAAGATTTTCTAACACGGATAAGTGCTTGCACCTTAGAACCGGCACTCTGATTCCAATTGAAGGATAGAAAAACACTTAGAAAGGAGGGGTTTGAATAAGTTTGACTTTAAAAACTCTTAAGATAAAACAAATGCACAATGATTTTTATCCTGGTTCGTTGTTAACAAAACTACTCCAGTCCACCCCATTAGAGTGATTTACCTCACATGAGGATTTAATCCACTAATCAACCTTGATTACAATGGTTTTCTACTTAGATACCTAAGTCTTCTAGAGTATTCTGATCACACCTTGATCACTCTAGGAACCTTTTACAAATTAATGTAAACAAATTCTTACAAGAGTATTACAATGCTTCTTAATAAGCTCTAATCACAACTGTGATATTTCTCTTAAGTTCGAAGCTTAAATCTCCCTAAGATATTACAATGAAGTGAGGTTGAAGATGAAGTTTGATAGCTTTTGAATTCAGCAGAGTTTCAGCAAGTTTGAAAGTGTTGTTCGTAAATTCATAACCTTGCTTCTGATCAGAACTTCACAATTTATAGGCGTTTTGAGAAGATGACCGTTGGGAGCATTTAATGCGTTGCGTGATCCGTACAGCATTGAATTTAATGTTTCACTCTTTTGTCAACTACCTCGAGCCTTGCTTTTCCTGCTTTAACTGACTTTGCCTTTAATAGCTTCTAACGTTCCTTTTGTCAGTCAGCGTAGCCTGCTATCTTGTACTTGCTTCTGATCTGATGTTTGTAGATACAACGTTTGAATTAATCAGAGTCAAACAGCTTGGTGCAGAGCATCTTCTTGTCTTCTGACTTTGAAGTGCTTCTAGCGTGATACCATAAGAACTTCATTGCTTCTGCTTCTGATCTCAAGTTCTTCTGATGCTTCAATAGACCATGTTCTGATTCTGCTTGACCATCTTCTGATGTCTTGCGAGAGTATGTTCTGATGTTGCATACTTGAACCTTCTGAGTCAGTGCTTCTTGCGTTGAATTGTGCATACTCTTTATATAATTCCTAAAATGGAAAATGCATAGGATTAGAGTACCACATTGTATTATACAAAATTCATATATATTGTTATCATCAAAACTAAGAATATTGATCAGAGCAATTCTTGTTCTAACAGAATTTTGTATATCAAAAACACATAAACGAGTATTTCAATTTGTACAAAATTTAGGATTTGAAATAATACATTTTAGCAAATGGAATTATTCTATTATAGTTATTCCATTCATTTATCTAATAAAGTTAAATAAAAAAAATTTAGAATAAAATAAAATTATTATAGAATTGTTTTATTAATTTGGTGAATTAATTATTAAGTAATATATTTCAAGGAAATCACTTTTTAGAAGTTATATCACCATAATAAAAAAACAATTTATATGAATAGTAAAAAAAACGAATAAACTGGAAATGGGCCAAAGGGGTGTGTTTTATGCTTGATTAGTAAATTAGGGGGATGTGAATAGCAAACAGATTGGGCCTATTGAAATTCAAGATCCATTGGACATTGTAGGGGTGCGTTTTGCAATGTTACCACGGATTGCGAGATCTTGACCATTCAAGCCAGATCTAATGGTCCTCGGAATTACGATTCGGGACGTAGATCTAGAATCAGAAGATCTAAGGGTCTGCATGTATTCTGGAGGAGAGATCATGGTAAGGTGTAGGCATGGAATCAGAGATCTAATGACAAACATGTGGCCATCGGAGGGCCACATGTCGCGATCCTGCGGGCTGAGAGAGGGAGTTATTCTCCAATCCAATCAATTTTGTTTTCATTTCATTTTTCCTCTCTCTCTCCCTCTTTTCATTCTTTCTCACTCTCTGCAAAAAATATACCCAGAATGCCTCCGTCCTTTTGCCCTAAACCACCCCATAAGCCACCATAGAACCCAGATTTTCGGTTGATATTCAACCGGAAAATTCAAACATTCATGCAATCTTAAACCCAGAAACCCAAATCAAGAACCCTAAACCCCTAAACTAAGAACCCTAATCGAAAAATTTTAGAATCCTGAGCCAAAATCCCAGATAATAAGACAATAATCAAACACGAACATGCATGCAATCAAATATAAACCCTAAGCTAAAGTGGATTTTCGATTTACCTCTTCCAGAAATTCTTTACGATTTCCTCTCCGATTTGGCTTTCGATCTAAAATCACTTCTCTTCTTAGCTTCAGGTTTGGATTTTCTCAGCACCAAGGGTTTCCGCCTCCAACTTCTCCTTCTGATTTTTTTCGGTCCCCTTATAATGTTTTTAGGGTTTTATTTTATAGTCTTTAGGATTGGATTTTATTAGGAAATAGTTTTATTTAGATTAATTGTTAGAATTCGATTCCGATTTAGTTTTTTAAGTTTTTGATTCTTAGAGTTAAGTTTTAGGATTTTTCTTTGATTGATTTAGATTTGTTGTAATAAGTTTAGAGCTAGTATTTTAATTCATGAACCTGGACAATTTATACTTGTTAATGCTTGTTGAATGCAATCCGATATTTCCCTTTTCAATTCTGATTTATTATTTATTATTTTCTGGATTTGGGTTACAAAACATTTTTTAGGGTTTGTGTTGATGGATGGCGGAGCGGCGCCTCTAGGTCAGGGACAATGAACAGGGCTCTCGCACCCTGGTCTGACTTAGTCAACGCTTTTTTTTAAAAAAAAAAATAAAACAAAAACTTAATAATGATTAATGGTTAATTATTATATAATTTTAATAGCTAACACTATCATTGATCAATAGTTAATGGCATAACTGGAAACATTAACGAAAAAGAGAAAATTTAAAAACTAATATTAATTATAACTAATAATATTTAACATAACTTAATAATATAATTAAGGATTATTAATAAATTAATGATATATTTGAGAAGTAATAATAATTAGTAATATAAATTAAAAGATATTAATTTGCGGAAATATATATACATATAATAAATAAAAACCTAGGCACTTAGTAAATTTTAAAACCCTTTTATTCCTTAGTGGGCTCTTGTTTCTTAATGGGCTCAAAAGGAAAAAAAAAACACCCCATTTTGATTTAAAAACTTTTGAAAGAGGATTAAGAAATGGGCTTAACAATTTGTATGTTAAGCCCATAGGTTTTTTTCTAGATACCCCTTTTAAGTATAAACATCTTACAGATTAATAGTAAACTTAAAAAATAATTGTAGGAAGAACATAAAAAAAGTGGTAATATGTTTTAACTCAGGATAATGGGATGCTAAAATGATAAGGCAAATTTTGGGGTATGACAACTGCCCCTATTTAATTACTCTCGGATTGAAGAGCGTGAGAAAACGCATGTCTCACGCATTTTGGATCGGAGTGTATTTAAATAATGGAAGACCCCTAAATTTGTTAATGATATGTATGTATGCTTGCATATTCTTTGCTTTGACCTATGAATAGGTATTCTTAACCTGTGAATAGGTGTTTCTACCTGTGAATAGGTGCTTAGCCTGTGAATAGGCGTTCTTAACCTGTGAATAGGTGCTTAGCCTGTGAATAGGCGTTCTTAATCGTTGAATAGGTGCTTTTACCTGTGAATAGGTGTTCAGCGTATAGATAGGCGCTCAGCCTGTGAATAGGCATTCTTAACCTGTGAATAGGTGCTCAGCCTGTAAATAGGCGCTCATCCTGTTAATAGGCGTTCTTAACCTGTGAATAGGTGCTCTTACCTGTGAATAGGTACTTTCGGCCTCTGGATAAGCGCTTTTACCTGTGAATAGGTATCTTTGGCCCGTGGATAGGCACTTTTACCTATGAATAGGTGCTTTTGGCCTGTGAATAGGCGCTTTATGATTATGCTTATGTTAATTGGTAAATGCTCGTGTATATGATTATGTTTATGTTAATGCTCATTATATGCTGAATGAAATTCCAGAATTTCTCTCCTTGTAACCCATTGAGCTTTGTTTTAAGCCTTGGCGTAGTATCCAGTACTCTTGGGAATAACCTGATATGTTGATGATATTTATGCGTGTGTGTATAAACCTTTTATGGGCGAAATCTTAAACTATTTGCCCTCGGGTTCTGATCGCGTCTTTGATTTGCTATGATGTATTATTGTGTCAAGGTGTTTCTTAGATTTACCTTTGATTGTTTATCTTTCAAAACTTTCTTTTTAAAAATCTTTATTTTTATTGGCGCCCCAAAATAATTTCCGTATTAAGTTTATGAAAGAATAAACGTTTTATTTTCGCAAATGGTATCGAAAGAAGGAGGTGGGTATTTACAAAGTCGGTATGATAAAGAGAAACTTTCTATATTTATTAATAATGAATGCCTTAAATCGACGAATTGTACAAAATGCAATTTCCTATAAAGAAAGTAACTGCGTAAAATTTGAAAGGATATGGCAAAATAAAAATGACACTGATACTGTTGTTGCTCTTTTCCTTGAAGGTTCTGGTAACCTTTCCTCCGAAGATAGATGATTGCACGAATTCCTATCCTTTGTAGTCATCAAAGTATATTTCTTGCCTTGTGATTTATGCTTTTGGTTAAGCATAGTATTTCTTGACCGCGTCAGCATTGATAGGATGCGGTAATTCGTCTCCATCCATTGTTGTGAGGACGAGCGCTCCACCTGAGAAGACTATTTTTACAATGTATGGACCTTCATAATTAGGAGTCCATTTCCCACATGAGTCAAGGCGGGGTAACAAAATCTTCTTGAGAACTATATCTCCTTCTTGAAAAGTTCGGGGACAAACTTTCTTATCGAATGCTTTCTTCATTCGTTTTTGATACAATTGTCCATGACACAAAGCTGTCAGACGCTTCTCTTCAATGAGATTAAGCTGATCAAAACGGGTTTTTACCCATTCCGACTCTTCGAGCTTTATGTCTGCAAGGACTCGTAGTGAGGGAATCTCCACTTCGATTGGGAGAACTGCTTCCATACTGTAGACCAGGGAGAAAGCTGTCTCTCCTGTGGAAGTTCGCACAGATGTTATATAACCATGCAGGGCGAATGGCAACATTTTGTGCCAATCCTTGTACGTCTTCACCATCTTTTACACTATCTTTTTGATATTTTTGTTGGCAGCTTCAACTGCCCCATTTATCTTGGGTCGATATGGAGAAGAATTATGATGTTCGATTTTAAACTCTTTGCATAATTCCTTCATCATGTTGTTGTTTAAATTAGACCCGTTGTCTGTGATAGTCCTGTTGGGAACCCCATAGCAGCAGATGATGTTATGCTTGATAAAGCGAGTGACTACTTGTCTCGTCACATTCGTGTAGGAAGCGGCTTCGGCCCATTTAGTAAAATAATCTATAGCAACCAATATGAACCTGTGCCTATTAGAGGCCTTGGGTTCGATCATTCCCATCATATCAATACCGCACATTGCAAACGGCCAAGGTGAACTCAGAACATTTAGAGGATTTGGTGGCACATGTATTTTGCCGGCATAGATTTGACACTTGTGGCATGTCCTTGCATATTGAAAGCAATCGGCTTCCATGGTTATCCAGTAGTAACCTGCTCGTAGTATTTTCCTTGCCATAGAGTGTCCGTTTGCATGACTTCCAAATGTCCCATCATGGACCTCCTTGATGATCTCCTTTGCTTCTTTTTCTTCCACACACCTTAGTAGCACTGAGTCATAATTCTGTTTGTATAGTATATCTCCACTCAGGAAGAATTTTGCTGCCAACCTTCTCAATGTCTTTTTGTCAATCGTGGATGCATTTTCTGGATATTCATGTCTTTCCAAGTACCTTTTGATATCATGAAACCAAGGTTTTTCGTCAGGCCATTCTTCGACACCAAGACAATAGGCAGGCTCTTCAAAGTGCCTAACTGTTATTCGTGGTTCATGATTCGGCCAGGTTACCTTAAACATGGAGGAAAGAGGGGCTAATGCGTCTGCCATTTGATTCTCTTCTCTAGGAATGTGGTTGAAAGTGATTCTTTCGAACTCAGTTGCTAACTCCAATATGTGATCCCTATATGGGATTAGCTTAGAATCTCATGTATCCCACTCTTTATTGACCTGATGGATTACTAATGCTGAGTCACCATAAACCTCAAGAATCTTGATTCTTATATCAATTACAGCCTCTAGGCCTAGGATACCTGCCCCATATTCAGTGATGTTATTAGTGCAGTCAAAACATAATCTTGTTGTGAAGGTATGTGATAATTATCTGGAGATGTCAAAACTGCCCCTATTCCATGTCCTAGTATATTTGATCCTCCATCGAAAGTAAGCGTCCATATTGCCCCAGGTTCAGGTCCTTCTTCGGGACCTGGTATTTCATAATCTCTTACCAACATAACATCTTCATCAAGGAAGTCAAATTTCATTGACTGATATTCCTCGAAGGGTTGATGAGCGAGATGTTCTGCCAACACACTCCCTTTGATTGCCTTTTGTGTGACATATTAGATGTCTTATTTCGATAATAACATCTGCCACCTGGCGATTCTGCCTGTAAGGACCTGCTTTTCAAACACATACTTCAAAGGATCCATCCTCGATATTAACCATGTAGTATGAGTCAACATATATTGTCGTAGACGTTTTGTGGCCCATGCTAGGGCGCAATATGTCTTCTCTAATGGTGAATACCGAGATTCGCAATCAGTGAATTTTTTTACTTAGATAATAGATTGCATGCTCCTTTCTTCCAGTTTCATCTTGTTGGCCTAATACACATCCCATAGATCTCTCGAGAACGGTGAGATACATGATCAATGGTTTCCCATGAACAAGAGGTACTGGAATAGGTGGCTCTTGCAAGTAGTGCTTTATGGTTTCAAAAGCTGTTTGACAATCTTTGTTCGACTTGACAGGCTGATTTTTTTTGAGTAACTTGAATATAGGTTCACATCTATACCACGTTGAGATGTAGTTTAATCGACCCAAGAAGCCACGAACCTCTTTTTGTCTTCGGTGCGGGCATCTCTTGTATGGCTTTCACTTTCTAAGGGTCTACTTCTATACCACGTTGACTTACAATGAATCCTAGTAGTTTACAAGACCTCACGCCAAAGGTGCATTTATTTGGATTTAATCTTAGCTTGAACTTCTTCAAACGTTCAAATAATTTTTGTAAGTGAATAGTATGTTCCTCCTCTGTACAGGACTTAGCAATCATATCATCCACGTATACTTCGACTTCTTTGTGGATCATGTCGTGGAATAGCGTGACCATTGCTCGTTGATATGTTGCCCCTGCGTTCCTCAAGCCAAAAGGAATTACCTTATAGCAAAAAGTTCCCCAGGATGTCATAAAAGTCGTTTTTTCCATATCCTCGGGTGCCATTTTAATCTGATTATACCCTGAGAATCCATCCATGGAGGAGAATACCGAAGCTTGTGATGTGTTATCCATTAAGACATCAATGTGGGGTAATGGGAAGTTGTCTTTGGGACTTTCTTTGTTTAGGCCCCTATAGTCTATGCACATGCGTACTTTGCCATCCATGGTGGGTAGTCCACTACGGCAAGGAAACATGCGTCAAATTGCTTAAGTACTTCTTCTAGGATTTTGTTATCGATGTCTGGGAGAACTCTTCTACGCTTTTGTCTGACAAGGGTATTCCTTCCTTGAGAGGTAGTCTGTGCACGACGATATCCGTATCTAACCCGGGCATGCCACGATAGAACCAAGTGAACACTTCTGCATATTCGTGAAGAAGTTTGATCAATTCAGCTTTCACACCCTCGTCTAAAGTTGCCCCAATCTTGATCTCCCTTGGCTCTTTGTCTGTCCCCAAGTTTATGACCTCAATTTCTTCTTGAGAGGGAAGCATGCTTTTTGATTCTCGTTCTATCAACCTTGTTAACTCTTCAGGAAGTTCATCGTGTTCCTCATCTTCTTCTTCAGCTTGGTTAACGCGAGCCTCAAGTTTATATTTAGTTTCATCAGTATCATTATGGGTGGATATAGGTGGTGATCTGCATAGTTTATTTTCTCTTTTTAGGATACAGGTATGTACGTGCTTATGACAGGAATATGTGTCATTTTTTTAAAAGAAAAAGGAGGAATTTTTATAAATACGGAATTTAAACCAAATACGAAAGAAATTTTTATTCATTTAATAAACTAGTTTGAAAACATAATGGGGCCCTTACAAACTAACTCAATGCTTCGGGCTAAGCATGAGCGTTTATTTGAAAATAAAGAAAAACAAAAAGATTACTTTGAAATGAAAACAATCTCTGGTATCTCCGTAGCTGTCCAATTCTGTAGTTGTTCTCCGGGAACGCATTCACAGATGAAGTTGGACGTACTCCATTTAGCATTATGGTTGGACATCACAGCTATTTGCTCATTGTGTTTGTATCTGCCAGCCATGAAGGTCTGTCTCAGTGAAGGAATCTGTTGTCCCTTCTTTATAGGCCTATAGGTCATATACGGTTGATATCCTAAACCCAAGCGATCCTTCTTTTCGGGGACTTCAATCACCTTGCCCCAGTCTTCCGGGTTAGCATTGTGCAGGTCTCTCCAGGATGTTATTGATTTCTTTATCTTCTCCACGGGTAGCGTAATAGTAGTAGCAATCTCTAAGTCTTGGAATTCTATTTCCATTACTCCTTCTTCAGCACTAATATACCTGTAAGACTCCAGATTGCTAAAAAACATATCCTTTTCCCCATTTACGGTCACTATGGAGTTTCTGTCCACAAACTTCATCTTTTAGTGGAGGGTTGATGTGACTGCCCCTGCTGCGTGAATCCAAGGGCGTCTAAGCAAGCAAGTATAGGCCGGTTCTATTTCCATGACTTGGAAATTTATGCAGAAAGTATGTGGTCCAATAACAACAGGGAGGTCCACTTCTCCAAAGACAGGGCTTTGTGATCCATCAAAGGCTTTGACTACCAAGTGGCTAGGTCTTACAACGATACCTTCCATAGAAATCTTCACAAGTGTAGCCTTTGGCAATACATTTAGCGAGGAACCTGTGTCAATGAGAACTCTAGATAAGTGGGCTTTTCCACATTGTACACATATGTGTAGGGCTTTGTTGTGTGATCTCCCTTGTGGCGGGAGTTCGTTATCACTAAAACCTAAGCATGCCCCAGCGGTAAGATTGGCCACCATCCCATCAAATTGGTTTACTGTAATGTCCTTTGTTACATGAGATGAATTTAGGATTCTCATCGGGGCATCTCAATGCTTTTCTGAATTTACAAGTAGTGACATAAGTGATATCTTGGACGACGTTTGATGTAACTAATCCACTACCGTATAATCACTTTTCTTGATCAATGCTAAGAACTCTTCAGCATCCTTATTGATATTATCCTTATTTGATAAAGTTGACTCCAGATCTGATTCAGCTAACCCTTGGCCTTTAGAATGTGCCAAACCTTTATCAGGCTCATGTTGGTTTGGTGTTGCCTTAAATACATGTCCACTACGTGTTATACCTCCGGGCCCTACTATATTAGTCACAGAAGGCTCTCCTCTAAATACGGGTTGATTTCTTTGTTTTTGATCAACTGTGGGACCATATTCCCAGGGCATTGCTTTCATATTCTCATAAGGCATCTTGACTGCGTTGGTTTGAGGTGTTTGAGACACCGTGTATGAATCTTGTCGGGGAATTATTAATGGTTTCCTTGGACTAGGGATGATTAATGATTTTCTTGTTTCTTGGCAAGGTATTATTAAAGGCTCTTTCCTCTCCACCATTGCTACGTATTCTTCTTTGGGATATTCTTTGATCTGAATTAATCCTTGATCCATGAGTAGTTGCAAAGTACCCTCAAAAGCTTTGTTATGTTCTAAGAAGAACCCTAATTCAAGTAGATGCATCTTAAGTGCACCTATAGGAGTTCTTAGTTGTTGAACTAACTCTTGCTCAGTGACGATTTCTATTGCATTAACTACTCCGTCATGGGGAGGCATAGGGTTCGTCTTGACATTCAGTTTGTCAAAAGCAATAGCTCCAGATTCCAATAAATCTTGTACCTTGTGTTTGAAAGCCCAACATTTATCTAGTGTGTGTCCAGGTGAATTGGCGTGATATTCACACCTCTCGTTTGCATTGTATTTAAGTGGTAGCTTCCCGAGAGGAGGAGGAGCCAAGGGTTTGAGTTCCACCAACGATTCATTCACTAGATACCGCAGTATTTCCCTTCTTGAGGTAGGGAGAGGATCAAAGTTTCTAGGAGGCCTTGAAACCTATTTTGTTGTTGAGGAAATGTAATGGGTGGTTTGGCATTCTGATGTATCACAACATTAGTCTCTCCCTCTTTATTTTTAAAGAAATTTGAAGATGGCTTCTTGGAGTTATAAGAACCAGATGAGGTTCCTTGAATTTTCCCATTTTTATGCCATTTTCTATCCTCTCTCCTATAACTACTAAGTCTGAGAATCCTGAGGACACACTTCCTACCATCCTTTCTGTAACACGATGGGAGAACTGACTTTTTGAAATGTTGCGGATAGCAAGAGTCGCCACCGACTTTTATTTTATCCAATTGGAAAGGCAAAAAGAACAGGAAAGACCTTTTAAAAGAGATTGAGTTCGGGGGGTAGGTTATACAAAGGGAAGGTGTAAGAACCCTTTGTATCCATGATTATCCATGGGCTCTTAATTTCTTAGCTCACTTTATTTGTTTTCAAAATGTTTGAAGTGTATTGTGTGAATTGGAAACACTTTGTTAAGGACTTTAGCTTGTAAAATAAGCGTAGCCTTGTTTTTTAAAGTATTTTAAAAGATAGTGTGAAAAAGAGTTTTGAATTTGAAAAGAGTAAGCAATCAGGAGCACCTACCCTAAGTTAGAAAAATTGTTCTTTTAGCTTTTCGGTTTGAAAAGGCTATCCATACCATAAGAGGGTAGGAAGTCCTTTCATTGGATATTGAAGGGTCATCGAGAAACATCGTCCGCCATAAAATTGTCCCTACCATGTAGAGGTAGGTAGTCTTTAGGGAAGAATATAATAGTCATTAATCTTTTTTAGCCAACAGGCGAGGATACCTTAGCAATTGGGACAATCACCATTTACCGAGACAACTTCGAGGGACAAGATCATTTAGTGTTAAGGCAACTTCGAAGGGAATATGATCTTATGATTATAAACTGAGAGTAACATTTGTTTTGCTTAGGTATCCTCGTATTCGAGAGACTTGACTATTTTAGAATCGTAATTAAAAGGCAGCAGGCAACAAGAAGGGTTACCATAAAGGTGTGTGTGTCACAATCAGGTGATTCAATTCAATTCAGATATTTATCTTGTAAGTTAGTGACACTAGGTTAATTTTAGCAAGGCTTGCACTCCCTAGGAATACTAACCACGGCAGAAAAATAAACATAATTAAATGTCCTACGCTATTACAATAAACACCTGTAGGGCAGAAAAATAAAAGCAGAAAAATAAACCTAAACTATTACAAGGCTTTGGGGCTGATACAATATAGTGAAGAAATGAGCGCGAAAATAAAGCCTAATTAACTATTACAAGCCACAAGGGCAAACCGTGAAAATAAGACAGGATAAACTCGAATGATCGAAAGGAAAATTAAAAAGGAAAATAAAAAAAGGTTTTTGAAATTAAGGCTAACAAACCTAAAATTAATTATTGGTTATACACCTAATTAAAAATTAAAACCTAAAATACTTAATTAGTTGAAATTATTTAACCTAATTAAAACTAAATATTTTTTAGTGAAACTAATTAATTAAAAATTCTAAAATTAAATTAAATAAAACCTAGTTTTTTTTAAATTAATCTTAAGAAGCTAATCCTAAAACTAGTGAGTTAATTGTAGAATAAGGGTAGTGTTTAATTTGGAAAAAACAAAATGTGAGAGTAAAAGGAAAAACAAAATAATGATTAAAAAAAGAAAAAATAGAAGTTACTGGGGTGCGTGGGATCCCGTGCTGCAGGTTTATGAAGGCTCATGGTGGACAAGCGCTCCTGAGGCCCTTTGATCTGAGGATCTATCCATCCTGTGGGAGACGCTGAGGGTGCATGGTGAGCTCTTGTATCCAGCGCATACAGGATCGGTGAGCTAAGAAATTCAACAAAAAATAATGCAAGTCGCCTGGGTTCGAACCCAGGACTTAAGAATTACCAAAGGACGCATGAACAATAAAGTTGCAAACATTAGTTGATATTAATCCAAACACAAAATAAAATATATTAAAGGAGAATTGATGGTCAAACCAGGGTCCAGCGTTTCACCTGTGGCCACTAAGGGAATGGGAGAGAGTGATGACTTGTTGACTGGCAAACCCGATCCTGACACGCCTGCGGAGGGAGAAAGAAAGTTTTTGACTCGCCAATGGCCATCCTCCACGCGTTGTTCGTGGGTCCCTTGCATGAGTCTTCATCTTCCTCCTTTGGAAGCTCACTATTTGTTGCGTTTTAACCGCGAATTTGCTACGAATAAATTGTAGTTAAACCTGCATTTATGGCAACAGCAAAAAACGAAGGACACAACATGAAATAATAACCCAGATCTCATAAACCTAGCCTCCTGGTCACGAACATGGGATTTATTTGATCTAAGGACGCCTGTATGAGCGAGACCGGAGCTTCTCTCAACCTTGCCCTAACAATGGCAAATACTCAACCCTACCCTGAAACTCTGGAACGAAGCTTCAAAACAGCTCTAAACTTTATCATGAACATAAATATATATATATATATATATATATATATAT
The DNA here is from genome assembly GCF_029867415.1 of Vicia villosa. Taxonomy (NCBI): domain Eukaryota; kingdom Viridiplantae; phylum Streptophyta; class Magnoliopsida; order Fabales; family Fabaceae; genus Vicia; species Vicia villosa. The sequence continues at coordinate 70,626,878 of NC_081183.1, forward strand.
ATATATATATATATAATTGATCCATAACGCGTGAATTGACGAGTTCGAATTCAAAAAGTGTTACCACGATGATGCTTCTTGAAGGACACGACTTGCTGCGTTCTGGGCTTTGAGGATGATCAGTAACGACTTCTGGGATCTCTCAGCATGATTCAATCCTTAGAATTAAGTGTGAAAGGTTTTAGTATAGAATCTCCCTTGCCCTAGTTTTCTTGAAAGTTTACAAGCTTTGAAACCCTAATGCTCTTCACCAATTTTCGTCCCTTTGCTTGCAGTATATTGTATGTATTTATAGGAGTGTTTTAGGGTTGAATTTTGAGGGATAATATCATGTAATTGGTGAGAAATATTTTTGGAGAATATTTGATTGAAATCTTACTATTTTTGTATCAATTTTAATCCAATCTTTTCCAACCCTCTTGTCACAAAATTTGCATCATATTTGGCCCTCTTGATTGCTTAGAATTGATTAAAAATCAAATCTTTCATTAAAACTAATTTTCCCATATTTTATAATGACTTATTTGCATTTAAATGAATTAAAATTCATATAAACAAAATAAATATTATAAAAATAAAGTAATTAGTTTAAGGATGTTCATAAATCCTGTGGACACGTTTGGGACCTATATTTTAGGCCCATTAGTCCAAAAACACAAAATTATCCAATTAGGGTTTTGTATTTTTTTTGAAAATTGACCAACTTCTGAGCCTCGTATCTCCTTCAATTTTTATCATATGACCATGTTCTAGGACTTTTTGGAAAGCCCAAGATGACCTCTACAAGCCACTTTGGAACATTTTTTCCATTTGAGGATTTTATCTTGAAGATATGGCTTCTGACAAAAAACATCTTTTTGCGAGCTTCTAGAAGGACCTGTAATGTATTGGCTCATATCTCTTATGCGGAAGCATTTCTTGACCTTGAGCCCAACATCAAAGTTGTAGAGAATGAAATTTCCTTGAGAATAGGCTCTGGTTGGGGAATTTCTGATAAAGTGTGAAAGAGATATGATCAGTCAAAGTTGGGTTGACTTTCTCCTATAAACCCTAATTTAGTAACTTTGACATTTGTGGATTTCTAATCTTTCCTTGATGAATCATGATCAACCCTTGATCAAATGATGAATGTGACTTCAAAATATTGATGTTGACCAAAAATCAGGAGTTTTGACTGTAATTTGACCATAGTTGACTTTTAGGTCCAATTGGTCGACTGTTGACCATTTGAGTAGTTGATTGAGTAATCTTGTGAATCAGAGCTTGAAAATTAGCATGAGGATTCTATGAGACATATGAGAGGCCATGAGGTCCATTTGAGGTTTCAGAACCTTATTTTACTTGGAGAGAGAGAAAACCCTAGTTGGAGGCTTGTTGCTTAGGAGACAGTTAAGTGAGTCCAATTCTTGCATAATCTTGAGCATTTGAAAGTCATGTGAGTCAAAATATGATGGACAAATTTAGGGGTATGACACTTTCGTTATATGATCCTTGTAAGGTGCCCATGAACATATCCACTAGTTCTTTTTCTAGCAGTGGAGGTTGGACACGCGCAGCTATCTCCCTCCATCTTTGAGCATACTCCTTAAAGGCTTTGTCCTTCTTCTGGGAATGATTTTGCAATTGCAGACGATCAGGAGCCATATCTAAATTGTACTTATATTGTTTGAAGAAAGTGTTGGCAAGGTCGTTCCAACTTCTGATGTTGGTCTTTTCTAACTGCATATACCAGTCAACAGATGCCCCACTCAAACTATCTTGGAAGAAGTGCATAGGCCACCATCTTTCTGACGTACATGCGTAGATGGTTTCTTGGACAAGTGAGTCCCTTATATTTCTCAAAATTGGGCACCTTAAATTTATGAGGTATAACTAAGTCTGGGACTAAGCTCATCTCGAAGGTATCCACGTCGAAAGCATCATATCCTTCTACAGCCTTTAACCTTTATTCTAAACCCTTTATTTGGTTACTATCCTTTGAATCTTCCATAACGTTGTGTGACAACTGCTTAGGTTGAGGTACTCGGGTTGTATTATTTTCCTCCTGGTATCCGTATTGTAGATCCAGATAGTCATCCTCCTTAGAAGGATTGTTAGCAGGAATGCGCACTGTGCGGGATGTCCCTTCCTTCTGTGTAGGGGGGACGAAGCCTTTTTGAGAAGTATCTTCTTCCTCATCGGATTGGATGACTTTCTTAGAAGAACGCGCATAATTTCCTTGCTGGGAATGTCCATTCTTAGAGAGACCAAATCCTGGGATATAACCTAATAGTGGGTTGCTATCATCTAGCAAGTCATCATTTTACTCATAGGTTTCCTTATTTGAAGTCTCCTTAGCTTTCTCTTGATTCTCCATGAGGTCTTTCATGAAGCTTAGCATTTGAGTCATCCCTCCTTTGATTTCTTCTACGCTACCCTTTTGTTGGTTTACTTCCTCACAGAGAGAAGCTTGGTTTTGTTCAAGTTGCTCCATTGTCTTTCTTCGTTGCGGTCTCGTTTGGTAAGGTGGTCGGGTTGTCAGTTTGTTGCTCCCAATGGTATTACTGGAGAAATTTTGCAAAAAGGATTTTTAATGATATGCTTATTGTATGTATGTGATGAATGTATGTCATGTTTGTATTTATGTCTCATCCACGTGGAATTTATTATTTTAATAAAACATTTGCACATAACAATTTATATTGGCAAGTATCATAAAAGACAAACATTATAGAAACAAACACTCTTTATTAATAAAGGAAAACACTCCAAAGGAAATACAATTGCAATTGTTCATAATTGAAAACGGAAAGGAAACTTGAAATAACCATAACAAAATTAAAGCAACAAATTCTGAATTGAAACTTGGAAAACAAAAAAAAAATCCTAACGCCACTTATGGATATTCGCCCTAAAGTCGTCTACCATCTTCCTACAAAGCTTGAGGAAGCTCTCCACGGCCTCAGGGAGAAGGGTGGGTGAAGACTCAGCATACTCCAAGCTCTTGGGAATTTCTTGGATAAGATTGTTGCATAGGAACACCAACTTGTCATACTTTTCTTGATACTTTAAATAATCCTTAAGAAGTTCAGGAACCATGCTCACATGTTCATGTGCAATGGAGATGATCGTGTATTGTTTCTTCCAGTGCTCCCTTTTAGCCCATGCCTCGTCAAAGATATCTATCTGGCGCATGAATGTTTCCCTTAAAGAAGATAAAGCTTGGCGAGCCCTTTCGCATTCAGTGGTATGACTTAAGAGTAGCTCTTGAAAGTCCAATCTTCTTTGTCGTTCCTCTAGTTCTAAATCGTAACTTTCTTGCAGGTCATAAGTAAGACTCCTTACCTCGACCTCTAGTTCTCGAGTTTTGTCCTCAAGTTCCAAGGTCATGGATTCTGATAACTCTTCAGATTCCCTCTTGCTCTTAACAACCTGGTCATAACACTCAATTAAACTTGCAATCTCCTTATTGGCCCTTTCCAAGTCTTCATTTTTTGAAACCAAATTGAAATTTTTGCTTAGAATTCCACCCATTGTATGTTGCCTCTTGTTCCTTTCTTGTTCCCTTTCTTCCCTATTAATTCACAGTTCTGTATCCCTATCTTTGAGGTCAAGGCGTAGTTGGCTCCTCTCATTAGTTAGTTGGTGTACTTGAAGCTCTAACCCTTCCTTCTCTCTTTGGGAGGCCTCTAGGGCCGCCCTAAGTCTCTCTTCTACGGATAGGAGACCTTGATCAGGAGTGTGAGACTTGTAAGTAGGATCCACCACAAATGGGAGAAGATTTTTCTTTACTCTTTCTGTAACCCACCTGACATAAGGTTCTTTTGCAATGACATTCTTTGGCCCAAAGTCTTTTCTAAGCACATGACTCCAAGCATGGATTACCTTTTTTAACTCTCTTGGGTCCTCCTTCCCCATATCATGTAGAATTAATTTTCTGATTTGCTCTTCAGAAGTCTTATCATTCATGGAGTGTCCTAATTGTCGTAGAGCTAGCATTGGGTTATAATTAATACAACCATTTGTCCCAATTAAAGGGACATTGTGATATTCCCCACACCTATAGATAATACTTCCATAATTGAGCTTCCTTGAATACCATACAATAGAATCATCATTTAAAGCCTCGATTTTTGTGACCACTCATGTCTAGTTAAATCTTTAACCAGGTAACTGGCCTTCTACAAGTGAGACATTAGCCAAGAGAATAGTAACTGCACACAACAAAATAACATCCCTTTCTTCTTCACACAACGGGTATGCAAAGTGTAATAAATATTAGCTAATATTGTAGGAGTGGGGTCTTTTCCAAAAACTTTCACAGAATAAAATACATGAATAGCAGCAGAGTCCACATAGTCAACATTTTTAGGAAGTAGAACCACTCCAAACATTAAAAGAGCCCAAATATTTCCAGTTATCTCCCATTTCTTTTTCTGAGCATATGCCATAGCTTGGGCCTCCAAGAACGTCCTCTTGATTCCTCGCAAATCACCATTAGTCTTATAGTGAGGCACCAGATCAGTGATGGGTATCCCTAAAGCTTTAGCCAAATCAACAACTTTGACCTCTTGCCCTATTCCAGTGTAAGTTTCCTTTTTGGTCATAAGAAATTCAAAATCCTATCCACTTCTTCCAAGGTGGGAGCCAACTGAAAATCCTGAAAAGTGAAACACCTAAGCGGAATGTCATAAAATTGTGCCAAAGCAGTGATAGCTTCTTCTTGAATTTTAACATTTAATAAATCCAAGATATCCCCATAATTCTCAGCAAACTTGTCCAAAGCATTTGAAGGTAGTTTTTCCTTGATTATTTTCAGTTTCTTGACATCAGGGATTGAGACGGTAATACGGAGTATTTGTTTCTTTTCTGAGCCCATCTTTCTTATATTTGCCAAAGAAATTGTTATTGTATTTTTATTTCCTGTGGATAAGACATAAAAAATGCAATAGTGAATGAGTTATGATATGAAAAATGCAAATAAGTGTGAGACAACAAATATCCTAGGTTCATAGGTTCAGAACAAGGTATAGGTTACTACCCTCCCAAAAGGTGGTTTGAATTCTAAAGGTCTCATGGTGCTCTTCCGTACCCTCTGAAACTTTTTGTTTCGTCGAATTTTTTGGAAGGGCTTTTTTGTCCATGAGGTTCGAATTTTAGTGGTAGGTTCCCAGAGAGATCAGCCAAATTCCGCATCCTACCCTCGACAAGGTCTAGCCTCGTCTAAGATATTTCTTGGAATTCAGCCCACTCTGAGTGGAATTGTCACTAAAGCTCGTAGGCGATGCAAGTCTCCTCTGACTTAGTGACAATTCCCACACTTAAGGTTTGAACAGCATTTTCAATATATAACCCAACAATAAACAAGAAAAATAAAATAAATAAAAAATACTTGAAATTATTAAAGAAAATAAATAAAATCAAGGATATTATGAAAAAAGAAGAAATTACCCAATAAATATAAACCCAAAACCTAAACCTAAGGAACATACCCCAAACCTTAAGTGTTTCTCTGCTTTAAGGGTCCCTAGCAGAGTCGCCAGCTGTTACGACTGGCTTTTAATTTTAAGTTTATTAACCTAAATAACAGAGTCTCCACCTATATTTATTCTATCCTAATGATAAAGGGTAAATATGGGAAAAAATCTAAACAAAGATGATTCTAGGTAAGTCGAGAAATTAGGGTCAAGGGAAGGTGTTAGGCACCCTTAACCCTTCCTTAAGGTTTATAGGATAACAGTATTAAGGTAAGGTTTATGGTTTGTGGCTAAAAAAAGTTATAACAAATAGGGTAAAGGATAAAACCTTAAAATTATTTGGGTTTGTGGGAAGGGGAATCGCCTTGTTACCAAGTGCCTACGTACCTCCTTATGGAGGATCAGAGTCTACGTAGTTCGGTTTATTTGTTGGTGTTTTTTATGGGGTTGTACACCATTATTGTTGTATGTTGAATGTGTTTTACATAGTTTTGCAGTTAATGTAGTTCTTGGTTATGAGTAAAGAGAAAATAATATTGTATACAACCCCTACTTTTGTGTTTTTTGTAGTTAATAAGTTAAATGTAACACAAGTATTTCAAAAGTTTATATATATATATATATATATATATATATATATGTATATATATAATATATTTTAATTTCCATTAAAAAGTGAAAGTGAATTAGGGGGATGTGAATAGAAAACGGGCTTGGCCTATTGAAATTCAAGATCCATTGGACATTGTAGGGGTGCGTTTTGCAATGTTACCACGGATTGCGAGATCTTGATCATTCAATCCGGATCTAATGGTCCGCAGAATTACGATCTGGGACGTAGATCTAGAATCAGAAGATCTAAGGGTCTGCATGTATTCTGGAGGAGGGATCACGGTAAGGTGTAGGCATGGAATCGGAGATCCAATGACAAACATGTGGCCATCGGAGGGCCACATGTCGCGATCCTGCGGGCTGAGAGAGGGATTTATTCTCCATTCCACTCAATCCTGTTTTCATTTCATTTTTCCTCTGTCTCCCTCTTTTCGTTCTTTCTCATTCTCTGCAAAAAATAAACCCAGAATGCCTCCGTCCTTCCGCCCTAAACCACCCCATAAGCCTTCATAGAACCCAGTTTTCCGGTTGATATTCAACCGGAAAATTCAAACATTCATGCAATCTTAAACCCAGAAACCCAAATCAAGAACCCTAAACCCCAAACTAAGAACCCTAATCGCAAATTTTAGAATCCTGAGCCAAAATCCCAGATAATAAGACAATAATCAAACATGAACATGCATGCAATCGAATATAAACCCTAAGCTAAGTGGATTTTCGATCTACCTTTTCCTAAAATTCTTTACGATTCCCTCTCCGATTTGGCTTTCGATCTAATCTCACTTCTCTTCTTTGCTTCAGGTTCGAATTTGCTCGGCACCAAGGGTTTCCGCCTCCAACTTCTCCTTCTGATTTTTTTCGGTCCCCTTACAATGTTTTTAGGGTTTGATTTTATAGTCTTTAGGATTGGATTGTATTAGGAAATAGTTTGATTTAGATTAATTGTTAGAATTTGATTCAGATTTAGTTTTTTATGTTTTTGATTCTTAGAGATAAGTTTTAGGATTTTTCTTTGATTGATTCAAATTTGTTGTAATAAGTTTAGACCTAGGATTTTAATTCATGAACCTGGACGATTTATACTTGTTTATGCTTGTTGAATGCAATCCGATATTTCCCTTTACGATTCTGATTTATTATTTTTTATTTTCTGGATTTGGGTTACAAAATATTTTTAGGGTTTGTGTTGATGGATGGCGGAGCGGTGCCTCTAGGTCAGGGACAATGAACATCGCTTTCAAACCCTAGTCTGACTTGGTCAACACTTTTCGAAAAAAAAAATAAAACAAAAACTTAATAATGATTAATGGTTAATTATTATATAATTCTAATAGCTAACACTACCATTGATCAATAGTTAATGGCACAACTGGAAGGATTAACGAAAAAGAGAAAATTTAAAACCTAATATTAATTATAACTCATAATATTTAACATAACTTAATAATATAAATAAGGATTATTAATAAATTAATGATATATTTGAGAAGTAATAATAATTAGTAATATAAATTAAAAGATATTAATTTGCGGAAAATATATATATATATATATATATATATATATATATATATATATATATATATATATATATATATATATATATATATATACATAACCTAGGCACTTAGTAAATTTTAAAACCCTTTTATTCCTTAATGGGCTCTTGCTTCTTAATGGGCTCAAAAGGGAAAAAAACAAACACACCCCATTTTAAATTCAAAACTTTTGAAAGAAGATTAAGAAATGGGCTTAACAATTTGTAAGTTAAGACCATAGGTTTTTTTTCTAGACACCCCTTTTAAGTATAAACATCTTACAGATTAATAGTAAACTTAAAAAATAATTGTAGGAAGAACATAAAAAAAGTGGTAATATGTTTTAACTCAGGATAATGGGATGCTAAAATGACAAGGCAAATTTTGGGTATGACAGCTGGCCATATGATATGCTCGGTAAGATTAGTGGCGCCGTCTGTGGGAAACCTCAGCTTCCCCCATTTTTTTCTTGCACTTCTTGATCCATTCTTGTCCCCTGCAAGAATTCGGAAACCAAAGCTCTAATTCAACCATCATCCATGGCTAGCAATATCGAAGACTCCTCTTCTTTGGACGCTACAATGATCAACAAGAACGACATCTCTGTCGTCATTCCTCCACCCATAAGTTCTGCTCCACATCCTCGTGACGACCTCACGGAATCTCCTTCCCCGAAGGGTTTCCACGACGACACCGTCCATCACCTCGGAGATACTAGCGGTAAAGATAACCACTAAGAGGTTCTTGAAAACCCTTTCTCCTCCAAGGGTCCAACTCCTCCCGGCCATAAAACTCGCTCCCATCGCGAGGCGGTCCCAAAGAAGCGCCCTCGTTCCCCCTCTCCGAGGGAACACGCGGGTCCCATTTCCAAGAAAGGGTCTGGCGACCACCGCTCCCGACACCATTCGCAGCCTCCTCGACCAAAAATAAGATCCAAGTCGCCTCCCGCGAGGCATGACAACAACCGTAGGCGACACAGACGAAGCCGCAGCAGGTCCACCACGCCTTCTGCCATCAAAGAAGAGGAAGAGCGACGGGGCCCTCTGTCCCACGCAATCTTGGAGGCACCCCTGCCGACCGGTATTGAGAAGCCCCCGCCACTAGGCACATACGACGGGCCACCGACCCAAACGAGCACATCAAGAACATCGACGCCCTCCTGGATTACAGAGGGGTACTAGGCGTAATCAAATGCCGGTTATTCCCAACCATTTTACGCAAAGGAGCCATGATGTGGTACAACAGTCTGCCCGATGAATCCATCACGTCATGGAAAGTGCTCGGAAAGCTTTTCTCCATGCACCTCACGGCCTCCCGCATACACCCGAAGTCAAAAGCCTCCCTATAAGCCATCATCCATGGGAAAGACGAATCGCTCTGGGCCTACATAGAGAGGTTCAACAAAGAGGCCGTGTAGGTTTCCACGACGGCCCACATGAAGAAATTCTTGCTCGAACGAGGCCTCCGGCCACGTTCATATTTCGCCAAAGCCGTTGGGATCGAGACGCCCGCCACTCTCGACGGATTTTTCCTCAAAGCCCAAGCGTATATACAATATGAGGAAAAAGAGGCCGTTCATGCAGTCCGCAACTCCAGACAGGAAGAAAACACTAAAGGCGCCCGTCAAGACGAATCTCGCCGGGGATCCGGCAAGAAGAAAGAAGACAGAGGTCGGGATCCCAAGGATTACAAAGCCCCGGTGGGAAAATTTCGGGAGTACACCCCACTGAATGCATCCAGGGAACGCATCTTGAAAGAATGCACGAACGCCAGATTTCAAACGGAAAAAGTCCATTTCCCAAAGTCCGTGCCTGCACGACCAAACGTCAACAAATCAAAGTTCTGCCGTTTCCACAAAGGCCACAGGCATAACACCGAAGACTGCATCCACCTAAAGGATGCGATAGAAATATTGATCCGAGAAGGACACCTGAAGCAGTACGCAAAGAAACAAGATGCCACCAAGGAAGCCAAACCGGTCGTCGAGGAGAAGCCGAAGTAAGACACGCCCGCCATGCAAGTGGCCATGAGTATCACCAGACTGGAGGACTTTTACCTCCCCGACTGGGCCAAAATGCCTTCCACCCCCTCTTCTCACAGTCCGTGGGAATTCTTCCCCTCCGCCATTGTCATCTCCGGAGGAGGGTTCAGCAAACGTACCGTCGGATCCGTAAAACGGAAGTTCGACGAGCTAATTTCAGTGAAACCGTGGGGATTCGTGTTATACCCCAAAATTTGCCCGCATCTTTTTCAAGAAGAAGGCAACAGACTTCTGTCTAAAAATTGGTAGTTTCATATAATCTTGGATTTTATTTCACAAATATCCTGATTTTATGAATACTCGGTTTTTAGAATATTTCTTATACGGTATTTTGGTTCGCTGTTGAATTTATTCTTACACAAACGCCAAGTACTATTTATCACTTCACACACGTTGTTTATTTGAGATTTATTTGCAGATAAATAATACTGACGCAATTGGTACCGAAGTAAATTTTTGCAGGCGCAGAGTCCGGGGATTCAGACTGTACTGGTAACAATTAATTTATTATTGGTTTTGTTTCCCACTAATTTTTGTACTATATTATTATTTTCAAAATCTCTTCCTTTATTTTCAAATCTCTTCCTTTCTTTTCAAATCTCTTTCTTTCAAATCAAATCCTAACTTTATTCCATACATCTTTCTTTTCAAACCCTACCATACACTTTCTTTCAAATCCTACTACCACTCAAATTTTCCTTTTTTGTACGGTATCACTTCATTCCCCAACGTCTCTATCCTTCTTTTCACTCTATAAATACCTCTCATTTTTTCCATAAATTCTCACATCAAGTTTCAACTCATTTCTCAAACTTCTATCTCATAATTATTTTCTCTTCTTCCTCGGCAAAAATGGCAAAGTGGATGGATACGTTTTTTCTTATGGTCATCACTGTTTTGGTGGTGATCATGTCCTTTTTCTGTCTGCATAGTCCTGAAAAATGCGGACATGGGTTGCTTACACTCCCGTGCATCTATATGTTGTTATTTATAGCATGGGTTTTTAATCGTCATTTTTGAAGTTTGTCGTATCTTTCGCTTTCAAATAATGTACTGTTCATTATATTTGTCGTACTGTTCATTATATTATGTAATATTTGTACTGTCAGTATTAAATGTCGTACTATCTGTCGTACTGTCGTTTAATTATCAAGATAATATTATGTGTGTTTTCTGCTAGTTTAATATTTATTTTTCTGTGCAATAAATATTTTTCAAGATTATTATCGGTAATTTCGTTCGTATACGGTATATTTTATTTATTTATTATGTTTGTGTTTTTCTAACAACTCATGTAAATAAATTTTCACCATTAACACAACAAAAAAACAAAAAAAAGAAAAAATTAACTTTAACTGTTAAGTTTTAACTTTAACTGTTACGTTAATGCCCGGACAGCCAATTAACAGTCAAACCCGCTGACAGCAAAATTCTCCGTGTTTGTACCATCATTCAAATCAATCTTTTGCATTTCAAAATTTCAAGATTTTTGTTCTGGAAGTCTTCTGATAATCACATGATCAGCAGAGACTCAACACTGCACAAAAATTAGGTACGCTTAACTGTCTCCTACACAAACAGTCCCTAACTAGGGTTTTTGTTTTTTTTTTCAGGAGAATATGTTTTTTAAGACCTCAAATGGATTTCATGAATCCCCATATGTCTCAAAGTACCCCCAGACAAATTTTCAAACTTTGATTCGCTCGGACGCACAGTCAGCAGTTCAAACAGTCAACAAACGACCAGTTTGACCAAACAGTCAACAGACAGTCAAAAATGAAATTTTTTGTCAACATCCATATTTCGTCAAAATATTCATCATTTGATCAATGGTTGATCATAATTCATCAAGAAAAGATCAGAAATCAACAAAACTCAAAGTTTCAAAATTAGGGTTTTCTCCTAAAAAGTCAACTGATCTTTGACCGGCCATAACTCTCTCCTTGTTCATTCAAAAAAATTCCAACCAAAGCTTGTTTTGAAGGGAATTCAATTATCTTTCAAATGAAATTGATCCCATGGTCATTGGATTCACCATTTGAAAAATATGAGCCAGGACATTACAGGTCATTTTCAAAGTCAACAAAAAGTGGTTTTTTGTCAAAGGCCATAACATCAAGATAACTTCTCCAAATGCAAAAAAGTTTCCAAAGTAGCTTGTAGAGGACATCTCCTTCATATGATCAAAATTGAGGGAGATATGTCTTGTTGAAGTTGGCTATTTTTTGGGAAAATGCATGAAACCAACATTGATAAAAAATGTTTTTTTTTTTCCAAAAGAGGCCAAGTATTCATGATCCAAACATGTTTCTAATGATATTAAAGGGCTCCCACGACCAACTTGAGGCCCATGGCATTTTTATTTCTTTTTTAATTTAATTTTATTCCATTTAAAGTTAAATTAAAAGAGAAATGGTGCAAGATAATGATTCAAGGCTTTTGTCCTTAGCATGAGCCATCAAAATTGATCCAAACTCTGCAGCATAGAGGTACATGGCAGACCTAGAGCAAGAGGGATGAAGAAAATGAAGCCATGGTCAAGAAATTCAAACTTTTTAATATTAAAAAAACCAAAAGTTCAAAAGCAATCAAAGCTTCTTAGCTTAAATTTGCAGCACTCTATTGCTTATATATTACTTAGGACACTTCAGTAGAAACACACACACAAAGATCCATCAAAGGAATAGCCAAGAAATTCACAAAATTCTCAAAAAATCTCAAAACTTTGTAACTTTCGTTTTCTAGTTTCCAACCATTATCAATACAAACTAATCATTCTAATCATCTCCTGGGACCTAATATAGTAAGTTGGGATCATTACTCATGGCTATATGCTCATAGAACTCATGTTTCAAAAGTAACATATTCATGCATATTATCAACTTTTAATATCTTCATTATAAGCGTGTTTAAATGAAAGCTAATGCCTTTGTTATCTTTTTGAGATCATATGGAGTAGAACTGGTTGAAGCTCAAAGCTTCAACCTTTTCGTTTTCATAATTAACGTGGCCAACTGCAAAAACTAACATCACCATTGGATTCAGGAGGTCTTGTTTAGTAAATTTGGGCCATTGTTGTTTTTGTTTCATGCGTTTTTTGTAGGTTTCAAAATCCAGAAATTCGAAGGTGGAAATCCGCAGGTAAAACTGCAGGAAAATGCGTAACAAAATCTGCATGTACCATTAAAGAAGATGATGAATAGTAAAGAGGACTTGTTGACCGCTCGCGTGGCATTTCCTCTTCTTTTCATTCGCTGGTCAGCTCGCGTGGGTCCCACCTGGAACTTTTGAATGCTGACTGATCCATTGATGCACTCCTATCCATGCATACCATGTACCTCTCCAATCTGAGCCATAAGATCAATCTATATCATCATCTAACGCACCAAAACATGCAACCACACCATGCTCCCTCAGAATAGCACCACACCATATTATATTTATTTATATTTTCTATTTTATTTGATTTTCTTTGTAAAATTAATTTAAAATAGTTTTAAAAATCAAAAAATTATATTAAAAATATTTTTAGGTTGATAAAATAATATATTATTTTTTTAAACAAAAATATTTTATTTTTCTTAATAATTAAAATATTTTGTTTAATTAATTAGATAATATTGTTATATTTATCTTTTAATTATTTCTAACCTATCAAAAAATCAGAAAAAAATATTTTCTTTTTATTAAATCAAGTTTATATATTATAAACTAATTTTGTACATATTTAGAATATTTTTCTCTTTAAGTTTAAATTATGTGTATAATTATTTGCATAATTATATGTTAATTAATTTAATAATCTCCAAAACAAATTTCAAAAATCCCAAAAAAATTATTTTATTTTAAAATTAATTGACACACAATTTGGACATATTTTAGACTTAATTTTTTAGGTTTAAATTTTATTTCTAATTCTTAGCTTTTTAATTAAATTAATTATGCATTAATTTTAATTAAAATCAACCATCCAAGAATCCAAAAGTATTCACCTTTTATCTTATTGCAATTTAAATTCATAGATAAGTGTATAGGTTGTCAAATTCATGTAAATAGCGTAGTTTACATTTCTCGCACATCGATGTAATAGCGTAGATTTATTTTCCGCATTTTACATTCCCGCACTTTAAATTCTGTACATATAAAACAGCGTGTATGTCAAAGATAATAACTGAAGCGCTAGATCAATAATTTCAAAAGACAAAAAATATCTAAAAATAAAACACAATCACACTTGCACCTCTTAGGGTAATCCCTCTATTACTCTTTTCAAAATCAATTCTACTGTTTTAAAAGTGATTCAAAATAATTTCTTTCTGTATCCAGTCAAAGAAATTTTTTTAAAAGAAAATAGGAAAGGACCTTATAAATTTAGGGTAGATCTCCTAATTGCTTGCTCAAATCAAACAAAACAACAAATGTTTCACATATCACTGTTTTTCCAAAACAAAACTTTCAAAAAGATAACACTTTGTATATATCCAAACAAGGATCATTACGAAGTTAAAAATATTTGTTTTCAAAACATCTTTCGAAAGATAAGAACACTTTGTATACATCCGCACAAGGATCATTACAAAGTTAATTTACAAAGGTATTTAAAACCACATACAAGCATTTAAAAGCAAGACAAATGAGTCAAACAAGTGAGCTAAGCAATTAAGAGCCCATGGATAACCATGGATACCAAGGGGTGTTGATACCTTCCCTTTGTATAACCTACCCCCGAACCCAAAATCTCTTAAAGGTCTTTTTCGGTTTCTTTTATAAACCTTTCCTTAATTGGATAAAATAAAAGTCGGTGGCGACTCTCTGATTTTCAAAACTCAAAGAAGAGTCAGTTCATATCCCACGAAAAAAAACCGAGGACGACAGAACTGGAGACTCTGCTGGGGATTTCAAAAAAAACAAAATGTTTTCAAAAGGGGTTACCTTAGAGTTTAGATCACTTCGATGTTTTCAATTGCTTGTCTTGATTGCTCTATTTTTCAAAGGTTTGTTTGGGTATTGGATTTACTTGTGTGAAAGATTCTAACCCGAATCTCGAGATACCTTAAGTATGTGACAATAGACCAAGGAAACTATACGGCATGTACCGATATGGTTGATTTGGTAGTCACCGTTAGTGCAACACTTTAGTCTGTACTGATATCCCTTGAAAACGATCAAGGAGTATGTTAGGCTTCCGAAATGTCATTAAGCACTAATTTGTCTTAGAATCTTTAGTTGAACTTGACTTGTGGCCTATTAAGAGACTGGCTTTGAAATTGATCGAAGTTAGTTATCCTCGAGGAATATTTTGATCGGCCGTCCGAGCGCCGTATTGAGATGTTGTCTCCAAGGATCATAGAACCCGAATACTATTTTAAGACAGGTTTAAACCAACTCAACTTCAGTGGGGAGGGTATTACCTATGAACCTCATGCAAGCCTTTAAACCTAAGGCTATTATTTGATTTGTTTGTGTTTTCCACATGTTTGACATCATGACATCATAAGCATCATAAAAATATCATTTCCTCATTAATCATTTCAAGGATCGAAGAGTTTACTTTTGTTCTATTGTTACAGGTAATGACTCGTGCTACCAGAGATTATATCCGGATCAACATCTCAACAGTACCATCTGAACTTAAGGACTTAATATCAGAATTTCCCAGAAATGCTCAATTCACCGAAAAGCACGGTCACCTACTCCATTTGGTTACCTCAAAATTTGAAGAACACATGATACGAGTCCTGTTTCAATTCTTTGATCCCGAACATCATTGTTTTACATTTCCTGATTACCAGCTAGTACCCACCTTGGAAGAGTTCTCTGAACTAATTGGGTTACCTGTTCGAGATCAATTACCTTTCACTAGTTTAGAAAAGATTCCAAAACCTGAAATCATTGCTGCTGCCTTACATTTACGAAAGTCAGAAATCGAGTCCAATTGGGAAACAAAGAGTGGAGTCAAGGGTTTGCTTTCTAAGTTCTTAATGGGAAAGGCTCGATCACTACTAAAAAACAGAAGTTACCTAGCTTTCGAAGAAGTTGTGGCTCTTTTGATTTATGGGTTGGTTTTATTCCCTAATCCCGACCAGTTCATAAGTGTGCACGTTATCAACATTTTCTTAACCCGCAATCCGGTACCTACTTTGCTGGGAGACATTCTACATTCTTTATACACTCGTACCATGAAAAAGCGAGGAACTCTTATGTGTTGTGTACCACTACTGGCTAGATGGTTTACATTACACCTTCCCCGATCAGTGTTGATAAACGGGCAAAGGATGCAATGGTCTCGCAGGATTATGTCTTTGTCTCATTTAGATATCCGGTGGAACAACTTCTTTAAAAAAGACATGACTCTCATTGACCATTGTGGGGAGTACCCTAATGTGCCACTCCTTGGCATTAGGGGAGGCATCACCTACAACCCCTCTTTAGCTTTGCGCCAATTTGGATATGCAAGAAGAAATGGTCCTCATGACATGATTATCCACGACATTGTGTTCAACTACGAAGATGATTCCCAAAGGTATCGATGAAGGTTTATACATGCTTGGGGCAGTGTCTACAAAGTAGAAAGCAAGACTTTAGGACAATGGAACTCTATTCCCATAGAGCCTTACCTCATATGGGTGCGTGCTCGTGCTCAGAAGTTCATCATGCCATATCCCGCTATTTTACCTGTGACTATTGAGCCAGAAGTCGAAGGAGACGAACCTCGAGTTATTCTACATCCGGACATGCCAACTGACCTTGAAGAGCTGCAGAAATCTTGGGTTCAACTAAGAGGAGAAAGGGACACCTTCAAAACACACTGTCAAGACTATGAGAGGAAAGTGTTAGAGCTCACCAGACAACTCCATGAAGAACAGCAGATCAACACGTTCCTGGGTGCAAAGAGAAAGCGTCCATGGGAGGCTTGAGGAATCCTTTATTTTCTTTATTTTATCTTGTAAGCCCGAAAGAGGCAAAGAAAAGAAAATAAAAAAACAAAAAAAAAACAAAAAAAAAGAAAAAAGAAATAAATTGTTTGACTGATAAATGTTTGTTTCTCTTTTGTTTAAACAAATTTAAATTCTAAGATCCTTGAAAATATTGCATATTCATTTCATTCATAAACATTGCATAACAGGTTCACATGACAGGTTTCTCATCTCCTCGCTGTTTATTTCAGTTAGAAGGGATGGATTCCGAAACAAGCATCAAGAATCTCGAAGCACAGAACGCCCAAGTTTAGATGGCAATTTTGGAGTTAGCAAAGGGGCAACAAGAACTGAAAGCCCTGATGATCAAGAAGAAAAAGAAGCCCAAAGGATCTGTAGGCTTAAGTCACCTTGCGAGGAAAGTCAAAATCCCTGTCAGGAGGTCCAAAAAGGCGCCGATCCCTGAAATAGTCGGTGAAGGTGATCAAGGAGACAATCACAGTAACCAGGGTTCTGCCAAACTCTCTCTTTCTTCTAATGAAGAAGATTATCATTCCGAAGACGAACATGGTGATAGCAAATACCACCAGTTGGAAGAACGCATGAAAGCTATGGAGATACAAAAAATACATGGTTTAGACTTCAATGATCTTGGACTCGTCTCAGATATTGTTATCCCTCCAAAGTTCAAAGTTCCTGTCTTTGCAAAGTATGATGGAGTCTCTTGCCCAAAGCTGCATCTAAGGTCCTATGTGAGGAAGATACTACCTCATACGGCAAATAACAAATTGTGGATTCATTTCTTCCAGGAAAGTCTGTCGGGTACACAACTCGAGTGGTACTACCAACTGGAAAGTGCAAAAGTTCACACCTGGGAAGATTTGGCTGCTGCTTTCTACAAACAGTATTAATACAACGCTGACCTTGCACCAACCCGTACTCAACTACGGGGCATGACTATGGCACCAAAAGAAAGTTTCAAAGAGTATGCACAAAAATGGAGAGATCTAGCTGGAAGGGTTCAACCACCCTTATCTGATCGCGAGCTGGTCGACATGTTCATGGGCACTTTAACTGGCCCTTTCTACAGTCATTTACTGGGAAGCTCGTCGTCAGGTTTCACTGACCTGATATTAACTGGAGAGCGTGTCGAAAGCGGCATTCAAAGTGGAAAAATTCAAATAGGCTCCTCCTCTGGTACTGCAAAGAGGCCCATCAGTGGGAGAAACGAAGTCAATACAGTACACAGTCAGAAAAGTCGCAAAAGTGAACATCACCAATCTGTAGGGGCTGTTCTGATCTCTGCATCTGCACCTCAAAAAGATCAACCGCCAAAGTATACGCGTCGACCAGATGCACCGAGAAGAAACTTCACCAAAATCAACATGCCAATCTATCAAGCATTGCATCACTTGTTAAAAGCAAATATGATCACATTGAAAGACCCTCCAAAGAATGTCAACACTTCCTCTCCTAGTTATCGCCCCGACACAACATGTGCATACCATTCTAACTGTCCAGGACACGATGCAGATCACTGTTGGGCCCTAAAAAATAATATCCAAGACATGATAGATGCTGGGGAAATTGAATTCGATCCTCCAGAGACTCCAAATGTCATCACTGCACCTATGCCAAAGCACGACAAGATCGTTAATGCTATCATAGACACTGTTTATATCTATGATGTGAGAGAATTGTCAACTCCGCTCCTTGAAGTCAAAAGAAAGCTAATACGAGCTGGTTTATTCCCAGGTTGTGACCCTGATTGTTTTTATTATGCACACCTACCCAATGGTTGTGAGAATCTGAAAATAGGAATTCAAAAGTGGATGGATTGTCGTATCATTATGTTTGAGAAACTCCCTTCTATGGACAATTTATGCAAAGTTTTTTCAAATGGGATGAGGATAGAGGACGTCTCAGTGGTTTCTAACATACCATAGAAAATCCCTACCAAAGCTCTTTTCAAAATTTCTGCTACACCCAGAGTGGCATCGGTAATCATCACCAGTCCGGCTCCATTTCTATATTCCTCAGACAAAGCTGTCCCGTGGAGTTATGACACTAATGTTTATGTCCATGGAGTTAAGCAAGACACCCTGACTGAAAAGGCCATGAATTTTACTACTCCAACTGTCGATAATATTGTGGGAACTAGTAAGATTACAATAAGTGGAAGGATCTTTTCACCAGAAATTACTCCAAATGTTGCTACTAATTCAGTCTAGGTCCCAGTTCCTAATCAAGATATCAACGCTCGAGACAAAGAGCCACTAGTTGAACCAGTTCAAGTACCGGTGGAAGTCACTGTTGAAGATCCGTCAAGGCAAGAAATGGAGGAAATATTGAAAATCATCTGCAAAAGTGATTACAATATTGTCGAACAACTGGGGCACACTGCTTCAAAGATTTCAATGCTGTCTCTGCTGAAGTATTCATAAGCTCATGCCAAGGCCCTGATGAAGTTCCTGAAAGCTGCACATGTACCACAGGAGATTTCAGTCGACCAATTTGAAAATTGTGTCGCCAATCTATCAGTAGATAACGGTCTCGGTTTCTCTGATGCTGATTTAACCCTTGCTGGGAAAAATCACAATAAAGCCCTGCACATCTCTATTGAATGTAACGGCACCACTTTGTCTCATGTGCTGGTAGACAATGGTTCCTCCTTAAATGTGTTACCAAAAGTAGTACTGGAAAAACTTGATTTCGAAGGAGTTGTGTTACAACCAAGCGATGTTGTGGTAAGAGCCTTCGATGGGTCAACAAGAACAGTATACGGAAAAGTTAAGCTCCCAATCAGAGTGGGCTCTCAGATCTTCGATTCTACCTTTTACGTAATGGAAATTCATCCAGCATACTCCTGTTTACTAGGAAGCCCTTGGATAAATGGGGCAAGCGCTGTAACTTCTACCCTGCATCAGAAGTTAAAGTATCCGGTAAAAGGCAAGGTCGTCACAGTTTATGGCGAAGAAGAATATGTGGTTAGCCACCTGAGTAACTCCAAGTATGTTGAGATGGATGGTGAATTCATCGAAACCCCCTGCCAATCTTTTGAGGTGGTCCCTCCAGATGTCTCTACTGCCAAACATATTTCTACTACTCCTGCTACAAAAATAACTCCGACAATGGCTTCTCTCAAAGATGCTAAAGCTGTGATCGAAGAGGGTGGTTGCGCAGTATGGGGACAGCTCTTCGATGTACCTTAAAAGTTCGATAAGCTAGGTCTGGGATATGCTAATGGAACTCAGAAGAACGATCAAAGTCCTCGTTCTGGAGGATTAATGTCACATTTCATCAGCCAAGGAGTAAATGCTATTGAAGATGAAGTTCCACCTGTTTCCAAGGAAGTTTAGGATACTTTGGGAGAACCAAGCGGCAAGTACGATTTTCTATTTAAGTACACTTCTCCTCAGAGTTCTTTTATTTCCATTGAAGACATCGTCCCAACTGGATGGGGTGATCAGTTTGAAGATTGCAAAAGTTTCACAAGTTCCATTACTGAGCAATACCAAAGTCCACCTAGTCCAAAAGAAGTCTAGGATACGCTGGGAGAACCAAGTGGTAAGTATGACTTTATGGTGAAGTACTCCGCTCCCCTGAGCTCGCAAGTCGCTATTGAAGACATCACCCCAACAGGATGGGATGTGTCGCTACCGCGAAAATTAACAGAGTCGCCACTAACAAATTTATCTTGAAAAGGAAGGGAATGCCAGCAAACCACAAAACAAAACAACGGTCTCACGACCAGAGAAAAAGGGTAAGGGAGTCGGTTACGCGAGGGGAAGGTATTAGCACCCCTCGCGCCTATCGTACTCGATGGTATCCACGCTAGTGTCTAAATCAATGGGTGTGTAACAAATCTATGCTAATCTGGACTAAAATGAATGCAGAATGTAGGGAAAAGAAAGGATTGTGCTCGCACGGGCCCTACCCTGCTGCCCACGTATCTGTTTTGCAGAATCAGAGCTACCGTAGCTCGGCTAACTAATTTCTGTTTGTTTTGTGTTTTTTAGGTGAACAAGTTACATTCACACTCCGCTGCTCGACCTTTGGAGGCTTATGCTGGGAATGGAGCGGAAATAACAAGCTCTTAAGAAAAGAAAATCAAAGAGTGTGGTTTGTGTTTTAAAGAATGCATGAGGAAAACCTGAGCTAAGGGGGAAAGCTTGCTACCTAATGTTATCATATAAAGGGTACAAGTCTAAACCAAGCTATCAACCTACGAGGGAAAAGGGAAAGCACACAAATAGCACACAAACGAGAATCCGCTCGTAAAGCAAACAAACCAACGGTACTGACCGAACGGTAGAAAACCGGTCCAGCCATAGCCAAGGGGAGCAACTCAACCCAAGTCAACCAAGCATTAGACCTCGCGAAAATGATCGGGCCATAGACAAGAGGAGCGATTCCCTCTCAGCAACCAAGCCGTCACGGATCGTAAAGGAAAACGGTGCGTGCGTACACCGAGCATCAACGTCGAGCGACGCGAGCTATAGGAAAGGCGGGGGTCCGGCTACATGAACCCTTTTCCTGACATACTCGATAACAAGATCTTGTGCAGGTTCAGAAGCAAGCCACGCGTAGCATGCGCATAATGAACGGACTCGATGAGACTAGGCGGGGGTTGATTGCTAACCCTTTCCGCGTGCCTTCCATGAGGACTTAACGGAGTGCCATATAGGACTTATTACATCGTGACTCCCTGCCGCAAAGCACAAATGTAAACACACCAACAAAAATAGAGCCTCTTTCGAGGGCTTGGCCAGATGCATTTCTAGGTCCTACTTCTCATGTTAAAGGATGATGCGAGAAAGCGATAAAGTGAAAGAAAAATAAAATGAAACGGAATCAATACCAAATGGATGATGATCCGTAAACTAAAGCGAAGAGAGCAAGGAAACTAGGATCCCGCGAGCGAGCTAGCAAAGCAAAGGCAAATAGTCAGCACACCGATTAGCCATGAAAGCACACAAAAGTCGGCATGCGCGTCGAGCATAATCACAATACACCTGCAAGAGGAACAAGCAAACCAAACAAGCAGATATAAAGTAATAGAGACGTGTTCTCCAAGATGAGAACACGATGCGAGTGAATGAGATCGTGTCCCGCGAATAGAGCGGAACACTCATGTAACAAGCGGCGACCGGTGACTATCCAAGAGCCTTGCACACTAACACACAAGTTAGAGATAACAAAACATCGCAATCGGAATTGCGTTATTGCATTCTAATCTAAAAGAAATGAATAACTAATGCAAACATGAAATGAACAACAAAATGTCAAGGGGAAAACAAAGATGAATAAACCTCAATCAATCAATGCCAATCATCTCACAAGATAGCACGTTTCACAAGCTTTCCAACGGTATAAAGAACGCGCAAATCGGAGTTACGAGCAAAAAGATATGAAAGATTGAAGTTAGGAAGCAACAGAAGCAAAAATAGGTCGACCTACCCTCGACCTAGGTCGACCTAACAGGTCCAGAAACGAAAGAAACAGCTCCAGGTCGACCTAAACTCACCCTGGGTCGACCTAACAGTGCCATAGTCAAAAATGAAGGTTTTAGGTCGACCTAAACTCACCCTGGGTCGACCTAACAGTGCCAGAATAAAAAATGAAGGTTTTAGGTCGACCTAAACTCACCCTGGGTCGACCTAACAGTGCCAGGATCAAAAAAGAAGGTTTTAGGTCGACCTAAACTCACCCTGGGTCGACCTAACAGTGCCAAATACCGAAAATTGATTTTTTTTGTAAGGGAACATGATACCATCCTTCATGAATGTTCAGCATACAAGCAAATATCAAACATGCAATGCTATGAGTCAAGAGCAAACACATTATTCAGCAAATTGATCGGTCTTTAAGAGCAAAATTAAACATTCCATCGAACAATTAGCATGCAAGCATTGAATCGTAAGCATTGTGATTATATCATCAAGAGCAATCGTTATCAAACCTCAAATGGCATCAATTTAGCGTAGGCATCATGAATTCTCATTTCACAATCAATTATCACATGCTAGAACTCAAAATTAAGCACTCAAATTATCAAACACTTAGCATGCAATTTCTTGTGTCATAAGCAACATGCGTATAACATCATCAACAATTCAACGGTAAATCTCGAATTCAATCAAATAATCAAGATCAACACGAATCAATCAATCAACAAGCAATTATCATCATCAATTATCATAGATCCATCATCCACAATCAAAAATCATCGTGATCAATGTCGAATTAAGCAACAAAATCAATGATCTAGCAAGGTTTGTAGCAAATTTACTGGGTCGAATGAAGAGAATGAGATCGGATGAACACGAACGCGAACACGACGCGAACACGAACGAAATCCAAGAGATGTGAGGGAGAGAGTGGCGCGTGAGATCCTTTGATAGGGAGAGAGATGCGCGACACTTTAATCGGAGGAGAAGATCTTGATTTGTGCTTTGATCTTCATTTGTTCTTGAGATTTGATCTTGAATTGATGAAGTTTTTGTGAGTTTTTGTGGTTTTGATCCAAGAAAATTGAGAGAGAATTGAGAGAAAGTGTTTTTGATCTTTTGGGTGAAATTGAAGTTATGAGAGTTCTCTTTGATTTGTGAAGAGCAAAATGTTTATATATTGTCAATGCGAAATGTCCAAATTGCCCTCGGTGCGTCTCATTTTGGCTCGTTTTTAAGGAAACTCGGTTCGGCTCTGAATTCCGGAACGAAACCAACACCATTGTGAAGATGACCAAATTCTTGACTCATCGCCGTGAGAATCGTCTCAATCCGATACGAAATGAAGAAAATAAGCGCGTTTGAATGGCGAGAAACATCGATTCATCTGGTGCGACTGCGCGAAATTTTGTGAGTACCGCTCAAAGAACTCGATAAAACCCTATCTTCGGCTCAGAATCTAAACCAGCATGTGTGACGAAGAATCGAAGATAACGAAATTTCCGAGAAAATGCCGCTGGAATGGACTTCATACGATAAAAATCGAAGAAATTATGAATTTTCGAACTCGACGCGACATACTCGAAAACACACTTTTTACCGAAACAACGCGGTGATCCTTAAAATTCTGGGAATTTTCCGTGCATAATTGGCCCTCGGCCCGAACATATGAAATCTTGGTAATGATGGTATGGAGCTCCAGTTAAATTTTCAGGCGAATCCGACGAGCGGATTAGGAGATATGAATTTTCCGAGGTCCGAAACCCTACATTCAGCACTGTTTTTCACTGCGAAACCTCAAGTAATTTGCAAATTTGACGACCTTCCTCAAAGAATTGGCTTCCGAGCCGAACACAAAAGTTGTAGATACCGTCGAAACAGTTGGGATCACGCGGGAAATTATCTCATATCACCTTCCAAATAGAACTTGCGAATTTTATCGTAGTTACACTGTTTAAACCATTTTTCCAACCTTATCTTCATAAGCCCCTGAAAACTCTTTATTATTTTTCTTCAATTTTTGAATGACGAAATAAACGTCATTACTAACTTACAGCTCAAATAAAGAGGGCAAATTTGGGGTGCAACAGCTGCCCCTATTCAAACTTCTTGAACCTGGCGAGTGAGAAACGAAAGTTTCGAACCGTTAAGGTGCAAGGAGATTGAATACCAGAATGAACTCGAAAATTTGCGCTCTTGATCAATAGAAGATTCCGTCTTGTAATAAGAAGGAATGTACCACCCCGCGAGCAGGGAGAAAAAACTTCAACTGATCTGGATAATTAAATAAGCTCCAACTTGCGATAAGAAGGAACGGGCACCCACAGGCAGGGGAAAACTTCAAATGATCTGGGCATCAAGAGAAGGAACATCTCGACTGATCTGAATATCAGACGTTGCAGATGTCTCCGAACTTGCATCGGGATAGATGTCTTAAGTCGATCTGGGAATCGAAGGAGATACGCCGGTTGATCTGGACATCAACGGGTAATAGGTATCTCTGATCTGAGAATCTGGGCAAACATCTCTTCTGATGCAATTAAATCATCAGGTAGATATTCCTACTAATCCTGGAATTAGCGGCTAGCTCCTTCGTAAGACCACGGGGATCCGGAGGCGATTCCTTCAACTGAGCTGGTAATTAGGATAGGAACAATATCTCTTCCGAACTGTGTACGCCAGGGAAAGAATGCCTTTAAACTGATCTGGACATGATGCCAGAAAATAAGTAGGACAATCTTCATCTGAAAGACAAAGTCGATCAGGCAGACATCTCCATCTGATCTAATGATATCAGTGGCTTGCTCCTTCGTAAGATCTTGGGAGACCCGGAGGCGGTTCCTTCAACTAATCTGAATATTAGGATAGGAACAAATATCTCTTCCAAACTGTGTACGGGTAAAGAAAACGTCCTCAACTGATAGTAAGGTATCAGGACTGGGTAAACGAGTTTCTTCTTCTGAACGAACTAAATCGTCAGGGAGTAGATATTTCCAACTGATCTGATGTATCAGAGGGCTTGCTCCTTCGGAAGATCTTGGGAGATCCGGAGGCGGTTCCTTCAACTGAGCTGGATATCAGGATAGGAACAAATATCTTCCACCGATCTGGGGGCATCGGGAATAGGAATGTCTTTGAACTGATCTGAGCTATGCCAGAAAATAAGTAGAACAATCCTCTTCTGATTCAAAACATCAAGATGAGCGCCTGTAATAACTTAGCGAATATTGCTCTCTAGGGAGCATTTGAATCTGGATGACTTTCCTGCAGAAAGAAACTACAAATATGATATGATTTATGCATGATGCATGTATGAATGTGTATGGAATAACGTTCCCGAGAAGGAAGACACTATACGCTTAGAGAATGCAATGCAAATGATGCTGATTCGAACGTTGCTTGGGGGAGACAACGGAGGAGCACTGAATTGCTGAAGTAGTCCTAGAGAGAGCACATGGAACTCTGCGGGGAGGACAAGATGAGTGACTAGAAGTCACAAACTGCGAGCTGACAAAGATGAATCAGAAATCTGCTGGAGATGATCAAATCTGGATGCGAGCTCTTGTTTGGGGAATAAATCCTGCTTGGGGACAAGAACATCCCACTTAACTGCTTGGGGAAGGCCCTGGCCACTTCACCGGAGAAGAAAATTCTCGACATACTGGGGATGAGGAGATAAGAGCAAGTCGTGGAGATAACTCTGGTGAGGAGTGACCAACTTGCTTGTATAGGACGCATTCCGCTGGGGAAATCCTTGAAGGAAGCAGATTCTGCTGAGGATGCATGTGAATCTTTACTGAGGAAAGAAACTCAGTGGGGAAGAATACTTCTGCAAAGCGAGCTGCTGGGGATATGAGAGATCCGCTGAGGATAAGGAACTCGACATAAGAACCTTTTGTTAAGACAAATCCACTGGGGAACAAGATGACTCCACTGGGGGAAAACAAGTCAATCTGTTGGAAGAGAAAAACTCTACTGGGGAGAACGAGGAACTCGGGCTAAAGGCCTCATTAACCGCCTGCTGGGGAATCAGATACCATTCTATCATGACTCAACTGGGGAGAAGACATTCCACCGGGAACAGGACTTCTGGAGCATGGAGAATGCATCGAGACGTGCTTTGCTGAGGATATGAGAATCTTGGAATAAAGAAAGTCTCATCTGAATGTAATCAGCTGGGGAATGAGAATCTCTCATTAGGAAGCACTCGGCTGGGGAATGCGAATCTCTCCTGGTTAGGTCCGCCAATATGTTGACGCAACGTGCTTGCAAACATGTACCTGCGAGACAAACAAATGAAAATGCCCCAGGATATAGCATGGCATCTTGGTTACACAAGACTTCGAAGTATATTCAAAGGATTTTATCATTTCTAATCATGTATTGTAAAAGCAATGGAGTTTTCACATGCAAAGTTTAACACAAACTCAGGACGTTTCATGCAAACAAAACAGTAAAAGAAAATAGCTTTTGAGATGAAAAGAAATTTATTTAAAAAAATGCCCGAAAGAGGGCGAACACATTTCAGAAGCAGTTCCTAGTAAGAGGTAACCACAATTTATTGAGTACAAGAGGAATGGCAATGTGAAACGGATTTCCATTGGTTTCGATCCCGCTATCACTTTTATAACCTTGTCGCTCTCATCTCCTTGCTTTGGAAGACCGTACTCATTAGGATTGATCGCTGCCCGATTTACAACTGATTGATGTGACATCACCGAACTTGTGGACCCGACGGGGTTTGTGAGCGCCTTTAGGGATTTGAGTTGCCAGTGATGCAAACTCAAGAACACGGAGTCTTGCTTATCCCTCGGTCGGGAGCCCTAAACAGAGTGCATGGATATTGTGAATGCTTTAGGGATTTGAGCTTCCAGGTGCAAACTCAAGAACACGGAGTCTTGCTTATCCCTCGGTTGGGAGCCCTAAGCATGTATGAAGAGTGATTGCCAAAGTGGCATGCGAGATGTAGTTGTTCGCTTTTGTCCCTTTTTTGCCTAAGCCGCCCTTTCGGGTTTTCAACTTAGCGGGTATATTTGTTTCTTTTTCATTCTTTTGCCTGATTCATTCTTCTTTTCTTTTTTTTTCTTTTTTTTTCATTTTTCTTCTTTTTTTCTTTTTCTTCTTTTTTTTCTTTTTTTTCTTTTTTTTTTCAGGTATATGCGAAGTATTTTTTGACTACATCTACGTTCACAGGGTGAGGAAAGTTCTCGCCATCCATCGTTGCAAGCATCATGGCACCACCAGAGAACACTTTCTGCACAACAAAGGGACCTTCATATGTCGGAGTCCACTTGCCTCGTGGATCGCCCTGAGGAAGGATAATTCTTTTGAGTACCAGGTCACCTAGTTTATAGCTTTGGGGTCGCACCCGCTTGTCAAAAGCTTTTCTCATCTTCTTTTGGTACACCTGACCATGACCAATAGCCGCTAAACGCTTCTCATCAATGAGGTTCAACTGATCCATCCGATTTTGTACCCATTCTGACTCGTCAAGCTCGACGTCTTTCATAATCCTCAAGGAAGGAATCTCAACTTCAACAGGCAATACCGCTTCCATACCATAAACAAGTGAGAAAGGAGTTGCCTCAGTCGATGTACGCACAGAGGTGCGATAACCATGCAAAGCAAAAGGTAGCATCTCGTGCCAATCTCGGTAAGTCACTACCATCTTCTGCACAATCTTCTTAATATTCTTGTTGGCCGCTTCGATAGCGCCATTCATCTTTGGACGATACGGAGAGGAATTGTGGTGCTTGATCTTGAAGGACTCACAAAGCTCCTTCATCATCTTGTTATTGAGATGCGATCCATTATCAGTAATGATCTTCTCAGGAATCCCATAACGACAGATTATGTTGTGCTTGATAAAGCGAGTAATCACTTGCTTGGTGACATTCGCATGAGATGCGGCTTCAACCCACTTGGTGAAGTAATCGATGGCAACCAAAATGAAGCGATGTCCATTAGAAGCAGTAGGCTTAATCTCTCCAATCATATCAATGCCCCACATTGCAAAAGGCCACGGAGAAGTCAAGACATTCAAAGGCACAGGCGGTACGTGCACTTTATCAGCATAGATCTGGCACTTGTGACAAATTCTGACATGGTTATGACAATCAGTTTCCATAGTGGACCAATAGTAACCAGCCCTCAAGATCTTCTTAGACATCGTATGCCCACTAGAATGGGTACCAAACTCGCCTTCGTGCATTTCCTCTATGATTTTCGAAGCTTCTTCCTTCACAACACATCGGAGCAACACACCGTCATGATGCCTCTTGTACAATACCCCACCGTTGAGGTAAAAATTAGCTGCAAACCTTCTCAGAAACTTCTTATCAGTCACCGACGCTTCGGGAGGATACTCTTGAGTTTCGAGGAACTTTTTGATATCGTGATACCAGGGATTACCATCTAATTCAACGTCAGCCTCAAAGCAAAACGCCGGCTCATCCAACCTGTTGATGGTAATGTTAGGCGCCTCATTGGCCCATTTCACTTTGAACATGGAAGCCAAAGTAGCAAGAGCGTCAGCAAGATTGTTCTCTTCTCTAGAAATATGCTCGAATGTGATCTCATCAAAGTACGGAATGAGTCTCATCACATGCTCCCTGTATGGAATCAGATTCTGATGGCGAGTTTCCCAATCTCCATTGATCTGGCTAATGACAAGATTGGAATCCCCATAAACTTTCAAGTACTTGATTCGCAAATCGATCGCAGCTTCGATACCATAGATGCAGGCTTCATACTCAGCCATGTTATTAGTGCAATCAAAACAAATTCTGGCTGTAAACGGAATATGAAAACCTGATGGAGAAGTAATTACAGCTCCAACACCATTCCCGAGTGCATTAGAGGCACCATCGAACACGAGCGTCCATCGCGATCCTGGTTCGGGTCCTTCCTCTGGTCCAGGAATGTTACAATCTCTGATGTACAGAACATCCTCATTGGGGAATTCAAACTTCATCGGTTCATAATCTTCGACCGGCTGATGCGCCAGATAATCTGCCAACACACTACCTTTGATGGCTTTCTGGGTAGTATACTGGATATCATATTCAGTCAAAATCATTTGCCACCTGGCTACTCTTCCGGAAAGAGCGGGCTTCTCAAAGACATATTTGATAGGATCCATCTTGGAAATCAATAAGGTGGTGTGAACCAACATATACTGCCTCAACTGGCGAGCAGCCCACACCAAAGCACAGCAAGTTTTCTCGAGCAGTGAGTATCGGGATTCACAGTCGGTAAACTTTTTGCTAAGGTAGTATATTGCATGCTCTTTTCGGCTAGACTCGTCATGTTAACCCAGCACACATCCCATTGAATTTTCAAGAATTGTGAGGTACATAATCAAAGGCCTTCCTGGAACTGGAGGCATTAGTATCGGAGGTTCCTGCAGATACTCTTTCACTTTTTCGAATGCTTTTTGACAATCACTATTCCACCTGGCCGTCTGATCTTTTCTTAGCAACTTGAATATTGGTTCACAAGTAGCCGTAAGATGAGAGATGAATCTAGCAATGTAGTTCAATCTCCCTAAGAAACCACGAACTTCTTTTTCTGTTCTCGGCTCAGGCATCTCTTGTATAGCTTTTATTTTTGCAGGATCGACCTCAATACCTTTTCCACTAACAACAAAGCCCAACAACTTTCTGGATCGCACTCCGAAAGTGCATTTGTTTGGATTCAACCTCAGTCTGAATTCTCGAAGTCTTTCAAACAACTTCTGCAAGTGAACCAAGTGCTCTTCTTCAGTGTGAGACTTTGCAATCATGTCGTCGACATACACTTCAATCTCTTTGTGAATCATGTCGTGAAAAAGAGTCACCATGGCGCGCTAATACGTTGCCCCTGCGTTTTTCAACCCAAAAGGCATGACTTTATAGCAGAAAGTTCCCCACGGTGTGATAAACGTTGTTTTCTCCATGTCTTCTGGTGCCATCTTGATCTGATTATACCCAGAGAAGCCATCCATGAAGGAAAACACTTTAAAAGGAGCAGTATTATCCACCAACACATCAATGTGAGGAAGAGGAAAATCATATTTCGGACTCGCCCTGTTCAAATCTCTATAATCAACACACATCCTGACCTTTCCGTCCTTCTTAGGTACAGGAACAATATTAGCGACCCACGGCGGGTAATTCACAACTTGCAGAAAGCCATCATCAAATTGTTTCTCAACCTCTTTCTTAATCTTCTCAGACATATCTAGGCGAGTCCTTCGAAGCTTCTTCTTGACAGGAGGACTATCTTCCTTGAGAGGTAGGCGGTGTACTACAATATCTGTATCGAGACCAGGCATATCCTCATAGGACCAAGCAAAGATGTCCGCATACTCTTTCAACATAACAATAAGCCTCTGCTTCACACTATTCTCAAGCGTAGCCCCTATCTTGACTTCTCGGACTTGCTCTTTAGTACCAACATTTACCATCTCAATTGCCTCCTGATGCGGCTGAATCGCTTTCTTTTCTTGTTTCAATAATCTGGCCAACTCATCAGGAAGGTCACAATCTTCATAAGCTTCCTCCTCGGCTTGGTAGATCGGATTGTCAAAATCATAATAAGCAATATCGGAACTGTTACCAATGGAATCCGTGGTAGTGGAATATCTGCATGATTGATGTTTTATTTTAGTTTTATTTTTATTAAGCTATGTGCAAGTGTGTGCGAAAACATTGCCATTTAAAGGAAAAAGTTTAAAAAGAAAGACAAAGAGCAAAACATTTGAATGCAAAAAACGTCCTTTCATTTCATGATTTACTTGGAAAATGCAAACTGCATGGCCCTACAGATGATTCACTACGCCTTGGGCATAGCGTAGGATTTATGGCATGATAAGAAAGGTAAAAACAAAGAATTTACTCCTGAGCTTGTGTAACTTGGATGACATCTTCAATTGTCCAGTTGCGAGGCATCTCCCCAGGAATACTTGGACGAATCCAGCTATCGAAATCACAGTCACTATCCACCTTTTCACCATCGACAATGGCATTAACCTGACCTTCTCGAATGACGCCCCCACTCACGAGCTTGACCGGACTAAGAGTACCAGACTTGGGCGATGCATTCTGCTTTCCAGGACTAAAACCAAGACCATTCTTGTCAAATTTGGGACGTACATCAATTACTTTCCCCCAGCCTTCCACCTTTCCAGTCTCAACGACAACCTGAGCATCTTTCAAAGAGGACATAACCGTTTCTGGCTTTGTTATCTCATAAGGAGGAGTTCTCACTGCATTCACAGCTTCAAACGCTTGAAACGGAGTCTCGTGTATTTCACCTTCAATCTCCACATATCGGAAGGAAGACAAGTGACTCACGATGTAATCCTCTTCACCACAGACCGTCACCACTTTTCCGTCAACCGGGTACTTCAACTTCTGATGAAGAGTGGATGTCACAGCACCAGCCTTGTGAATCCACGATCGTCCCAACAAACAACACTAAACGGGTTGAATATCCATCACATAAAAGGTTGTAATAATGATCTGAGGACCCACTTGGATTGGTAGATCTACCTCCCCGAACACAGACCTCCTTGAACCATCAAAGGCACGCACTACCAACTCACTTGGCCTCAACTCAACACCAGCATAGTCAATTCGCATGAGGGCCGACTTGGGAAGTACATTCAAAGAAGACCCAGTATCAACCAAAACACGGGACAAAGTCGTCCCCTTACACTCAATCAAAATATGCAAAGCCTTGTTATGGTTTCTCCCTTCTGGAGGAAGATCACGATCCGTAAATCCCAAACTGTTCCCAACGGAGATATTATTGGCTACCGCCTCTAGCTGATTCACAAATATTTCATGTGGAACGTAAGCACCATTAAGAATTCTCAAGAGAGCATTTCTATGAACTTCTGAACACATCAGCAGTTGCAAGATGGAGATCTTTGACTGGGTCTGACCCAACTGCTCAACCATTTTATAATCAGACTTCCTGATGATTCTCAACAATTCTTCCACATCTTTGGAAGACACAGCATTGTTAGGTGCCCTATTCTGAACTGGAGAATTCTGGACATCAGTCACTACTTGTTTCCCTTTGGTCTTAGCCACTGAATCTGCATTACTTTGAACAGGCTGAGGGGAGAACACCCTACCACTGCGAGTAATTCTACCAGTACCGGCAAAAGTATCAGTGTTTGCAACTGAGGCTTCCACAATCTTCTGTTTAGATGACACGCCCTCCTCCTTAGTGCCATAGTAATATACGTCCGAACCATAATGCCAAGGGACGACATTCTCACTCTCATATGGAGTAGGCCCTGGCACGGTAATCATTAACGCCGCTGGTTGTTCCTCATACGGGATACTGACATGTATCTAAATAGGCACTTGGATACATATTGGAGCAACCGGATCATAAGGAATTGAGATCACAGACACTTCACCATCATTACTCTTTGCACCTCTCAACCTTCGATAGAACTGAAGAGGACCCTCATCAATCAGCTTTTGTACCATACTTTTCAAATCAGCACAACCTTCAGGTTGACTCTTGCAATTCTTACAATCAATACCACAGCCCGGGAAGATGCCACTATTGACCAGATGTTGCTTCACAGACACAAGAGGGAAGGTCAAACAGCCCATGTCAGATACAACATTTATCTCTTCACTCTCAATGGCATTCACACCCGAACCTCCGTGAGCAGGCATCGGATTATTGACAATATTGGGTGTAGGAGTGAACTGAATTATCTTTTGATCCAACAAGTCCTGGACTTTGTTCTTCAATGCAATGCACCTCTCTGTATCATGGCCAGCGACACCTGAGTGGAAAGCACATCGTGCGTTTGCATTGTAATTCGGAGATTGTGTGTCCGGAGCATTCGGAGCATCTCTCAAAGTAATCTTCTCAATCTTGAGCAAATGTTGTAGCACTTGAGCATAGGTCATAGGAATCGGATCAATCTTTCTGTGAGGCCTGGTCCTTGGAGGATAGCGGTCATTATTGGAATGATGTCCCTACTGATGTTGTTGTTGCGGTACTGGAATCATGACAGCATTAACCTGTGAATTACTTCTCCCTGAACCCCTTCTTCCGTATATGGCATCTGCATTTCCTTCCTTCCTTCTGGCATAACCTTCAGCTTGTTTTTTACCACTAGGAGTATTAGAAGAAGCTCCTAACTGGATTTTTCCCATCTTTAGACCCATCTCAACACGTTCGCCATATCTCACCATCTCAGAAAAGTTGGCTGAAGCACTACAGGCCAAGTAATAGTGTCCAGACAAAGTACTGGTGAACATATCTATCATCTCGCGCTCAGTCATCGGTGGTTGAACCCTCGCAGCTAACTCACGCCATTTCTGAGCGTACTCCTTGAAAGATTCTTTAGACCCTTGAACCAAACTTTGCAACTGAGTCCTATTGGGCGCCATATCAACATTGTACTGATAGTGCTTAATGAAAGCTTCCACAATATCTCTCCAAGAATGAATATGAGTGCGCTCAAGTTGAACATACCACTCCAAGGAAGCCCTAGCAAGACTATCCTGGAAGAAGTGCATCAGAAAACCCTCATCCTCAGAGTATACTAACATCTTCCGATAATATGCCTTGACATGAGTCATAGGGCAAGTCGCCCCATTGTATTTGTCAAAAGATGGAACTTTGAATTTCGGTGGGATCCTCACACCAGGAACCAACCCCAAGTCATTAATATCCATGCCTAACACCCCTTTGCCTTCAACAGCTCTGAGACGTTCTTCAATCAGACGATACCTCTCGGCTTCCTCATGTGCACCATCAACACTATGCCTCGATACCTGATCAAAGTTTTCAACATTGAAATCCAAATTATCACGGTTCTGATTATCTCTCCTTCCCAACAGACGAGACGGAGGTGGAGGTGGAAACCCGTGATGCTGATTGAAAGGATTATAGTGCCCTCCCACGCGATCAAACTCATTCGGATCATGGTGATCGTCAATCCTGCCAGACACATCGTCAAACAGCCTCGAATGTCCTCCATTCTCAACCCTTCTGGAGTTCTCAACGAGAACTCGCAAGTCATCCTGCCCTTTGGTCACATTAGTCAATGCTTCCATAAACTGCGCCATATGCGCATTCATCTGCTCTGTCAATTGAGCTCTCATCTCAGCCATTTGTTCCTGAATCTGTTCCATCTGTCTTCTCTGATTGCTCCTAGTCGGATACGAGTGATTAGCCGTCTTAGAACTCCTTCTGGTAACAAAACAGCGAGACATAAGATATAAACCCTGCAAAACCTGCAAATATATGACATGTATGATATATGAATGATATGCATGAAATGTTTGTCAATTTTCAGGTTTCCAAGAGTTCATCCCACTTTCAGATAGGACATAGAAACCCTGATACCGGATATATTTGCACAGCAATCCACACACAAGAATAATTCGGCAAACTGAGCATTTTTCATTCAAACATAACAGAGAATTTGAGTTCATACAACAAAACACATAACCGTGTCACAAAGTGCTCATAAGGCATACAAAAGAAATCCAGAACATCAAAATGCGACCCCATCCAACAATCCTGGACATGGGCGACAAATATCAAGGTAAACAGCAAATCGACCATCATGGGCCAAACAAGTCCACTCCACAGCAGCACTAGGATCGTCTGATAACACAATGAGCTCCACCATCTCCCCTCCTTTGGGCTCGGAGTCTTCTTAGTTCTTCTTCAAGTCGAGCGGTCTTAGCTTTCTCTTCCGCTAGCTGTTTATCGAAATCCCGCTTCTGCCTCTTGAGACTACTCTCTAATCTCTGTAATTGTAGACACTCTTCCTTTAACAACTCATAGGGACACCTCTGGACACTTGCCTGACTTGAACTTGCACCTTCGACTTGCTTGAGCTGGTGCATTAACCTCATCTTTGCCTCTCTCTCTTTTCAAAGAACTTCAAGTTAGTCTCTTGCTCTCTTTCGTGCAACCTGTAATTGGTGGCCAAAGCATTCTTGTAAAGTTCTGTCGGCACAAATTCAGATAAAATCAAAGGAGGTTGCTTTTGAAGTGGTGCAACTCTGTCATATGGCAGCAACAAACTTCCGACTCGCTTTTCAATCCACTTAATGTAACATCCGTATTTTTCCTTAAATTAATTTAATTAGAATTTAAATTATTTATTGGAATTAATTGGATTTATGTAATTATGCGGTGATTGAAATAATAAAATTGGAATATGTAGTAATGGGCCAGTGTTGTAGTTAGTGAGGAAGGGGGTGCAAGAAATAAGGCCTTTACTAAAGCTATGTTGTGTCTTTCATAAAACAAGATTTTTGGAAAAAGAGAAACACAAGTGCATTTGGGAGAACACAGAGAACGTGAAAGTGCGACAGAGGAGAAGAAGAGGAAGAGAGCTTCAAGGATCCCAAACTCTAAGGTAAGGGGGGACTCTTCCGGTTAACCTCTATTATCGGGTCGTAGGCGTTAGGATTGAAATCGTATACTATTGATTCGATAGAGAATATGTTCTAGGTTGGGGTTTTGGTATTTAGGTTCAATTTTGTGATCTTTGTGTAATTACTTGTTGGTGGTGATTGTTGATGTTAAAAGTGTTGTTTGATTGATGATATAACTCATATTGCATGTGAAATCCCTCTATTTTTCGTATACAATCGTATTGGTTCGATTGGGGGATGTTTGGGGGGATTCAAGGTGCTGAAAACTGGTTTTTGGGTTGCAGGTACGAAGTAATCGGTTACCGAAAGGGGTGTAATCGATTACCCATAGTAAAAACAGCAAATATGGGATTTTGAACTTCAGTAACCGATTACTGGTGTTTGGGTAATCGGTTACCGCTGTACGTTTTTGAAAAATACTTATTTTTATAAAACTCATAACTTTTGATCCGTAAGTCCGTTTTGGGTGCCGTTTGAAGCGTTAGAAAGCTAACGGAATGCTCTTTATGATTAAAATAAATTAATTAGCACTAGATAATTTAATTATTGTGTGATTTTGAAAATGACATGTAATTGTATCTGTGTATGCCATGGATTAATGTTATTTAAGGATAACATGTATGGAGATTGTGTATTATGTGCTAATTGTGATACATGGAATTGATGAATGATAATTTATATGTATTGTTGTGATTGTTACATGATGAATGTATGTTATACCAATGGTGGATAATTCAATATGTTGAATTGTGATGAATGTGCTAGACGTAGTATTATGATGATGTAAATCTCATGTTGTCGTTGTGTGGATTTGATGTACTTAGTACATAATTGTGGAATGTATTATTGTTGTATGCATTGTGTGATGAGTCGAGATATGATAATGTTGTTCATATGGTTGAAGTGGCGATGTTGTGATAAGATCATTATAATATTGATAATGTGATCATGTGGTGATTGTTTTGATGTCTAATGATGTTATTGTGATTGAATGATGCATATATATAAACATACTTGATGATGATGATGATGATGATGATGAAATGAGTATTAGATGATGTTACTCATTAGACTTGACGATGGTATAAGTATGTTCATGTATGTTTGCATTCATTCATGTTCATTGATGATACTGTATCCATAAGGGTGTGTTGGATCAGTGAAGGGCATGATTCCCATTGTGTGGAATCTGTGCCGGCAGGGCCGTATCTTGATGATGTTGGATCGGTCATGGGTTATTCCCATTTGATGATGTTGGTACCACATGCATTGTGTCAGTTGCATTCATATGCATGATTTTATAACATGATTGGAGGTTTTCCAGTGTTATAAATATTGATGATGTGTTGGTTGTTTATGATGATGAAACTTGCCTGAATATATGTTGATGTTGGGTGAATATTATATTGTTGATGTTCTGTCGTTTATGAACTGATAACATTGTTTAATTGTGAATGAGACTCACCCTTACTGTTGATCATTTTCAGATTGAGGATAGCGGCTGTTCGACTCGGTGAGGATTAGCTCATGAGTCAGTTGTTTAGTTAGCGTCAGGTGTCATGCTCTGATAGTTGTAACACTGGGGACGCGATGTTTAGAGTTTATGTTTTATAACTCTAGTTATGTTTTTATGTTTGAAGGATTAGTTTGAAAGATGTTAAACTTAATCTGTTTGATTTAATTCCGCTGTGTTGACATGAATTGTTTTAATTAATGAGAATTTCCTCAGTGAATGCATGACATGACTGAACGATGTTTTTAATTTATTTTGAATTGTGACACCCTTTTTCATGTACTCTGAATAAACTTATTTAATTTTCCGCGGGGTTTAGAAGGGTGTTACAATAGTGGTATCAGAGCAGGTCGGTCCGTCCGGCCAAATGTCGAGTCAGTTGAGTTGCACGATGTCATACCCCAATTTTTGACCTAAGATACCACCTCATATCATTTGCATATGCATCATTTGCATCTCTAACAAATTGCATAGCTTGTGTTTGTTACTTGTGACTCAGCAGGGTTTAATCAAGAAGTCACTCATCAGTACAAATAACAATCAATTAGGGTTTTGTTCTCCCTTCATCTCAAAAGAACCATCTTCATCAACAATCAACATTTGGTCCTCAGAGATTCACTTCAACAAGCTCAACAGCTTTGAATCGACTGAATTAGGGTTTTGCCTGAAGATAGCATACTCCTGACTTTTGCTCAGAATTTGACCTAATGACTTGGGACATGATATCAAGACCTCAAGTGCATCATTTTGACCTAATCCATTGGCTCATAACATCTCCTACACAAAGATTGATCAGACAAATTCTCAGATTAGGGTTTTGAACTATCAGGGACTAAAATCAGGGATCACATTTGGGAAACCCTAAAAACCCCCAGGGAGTCAATCAAAAGTTTCAATCATCTTCAAATAATCCCTATGACAACATCCAATGGAAATTACATCTCAATTCAAGATCCACAGTCATCAATTTCATCTGGTCGACAATTAGGGTTTTTGACCTAATTCACTGAACAACTGACTTTTTAATCAGGACATGGTGCCACAACTCAAACCATGGCTCAATATCCTCTAATGCTTCAATGTGATCCATTCATACCATTCATATGGTGAGGATAGCCTGTTTCATTTGAAATCTCCAGAAACGCGATTCGTCTGAAAAAGTCAACTGTACAAGATCACCATTGACTTTTGGGGAATTTTGGTCAACCATGACTTTTGAAGTTTTGAATCATCAATATATGATATATGAAGTCATTTGATCAAGAAAAATCAAGAAAATCAATCAAGAATCAAAAGTCAAAGTTTGACTTTTCATACTTAGAAAAATTTCTGTGTTTTTCAATGGTTTTTTCCAAACTTTGAAAGGGAATTTCTCAAAATTTCACCTACAAACTGAAAAAAACTTCCAACATGAAAGTTGTAGATTTTGATCCAATAAACAACTTTGACACATATAATTTTTTTCCATAAGATCAACCATTTAAGAGATATGGAGCTTCAAAGTTGGCATCTTATGAAAACTTCACTTAAAACTTCATTTTTCTCAAAGTTCATGGATCTTTTTCACCCATTTCCTTAAAGGTCTTGAAGAAACTTTCAACTAGGGTTTTGAAGTGTGCAACATGAGCTTTCCAAAATGTCCAAGAGCATGAAAAAATATGGGGTGTAGCTATGGTTTTGAATTATGCATTTAGTGGTCATTTTCACTTGAATTTTCACCATTTTTCACTAAGTTTCAAGACTACATGACCTATAATCCAAGCAATGATGCAAAGAGGCAATAATTGAAGATATTTTCTCTGATTTGAGATCAGAATGGAAGAGGATAAGAAGCTTGAGTTTTAACCATGGTTTGGTCACTTTAACCATTTTGCATTAAATGTAAAAGATTCCTTTTTATCTCTTAAGCCAAATCATCAAACTTTGATCAAGTTGCAAAGCTCTGAGTTCAGACTCTTTGGCCTATAAATAGAGGTTCAAATCACTCTTCAATTCACACCAAAACCTCACAATTATAGGTTTTCTCTCTTCTTTCTTGAATTACAAGTCATGTGTTTCAAAGTGAGGTAGAAAACTCAACCTCCAAACCTTGCAAGTTCTGAACAAAGTGATGCTTCCCACAACTTCTAAATGTCATATATGATGTGTCTGAATCACTCATACACCCCAAAACACCTGAAAACTCAAAATCATCATCTCACCTCCAAATATGCATGACATGAGACTTATCATGCCAATTTTTGTTCAGGCTCAATTCTGTCCAAACTACCACTTCTAACATCATCCATATATCACATATGAACTATCCAATCCATCACATATAGCCAATAACCTCAGAATCATCAAATTCGATTCACTCTTGAAGCTTATGCAGATCGGGTACCATGGCCATGCCCAGATGAATTCAGATGGTTCCAAGCATCCAGACACCTTCCATAAGGTTCATTGAAGCTATCCAGATCATCAAACAACTTCTGTAACACCTCCAAGCAAGAATTCGATTCTCAGTTGTGCCGTTTTTAAGGTAAGTGCTCATGAACTTCAAATCCATACTTCCACGCATCATAAATGAAATGTGAGCATACCATCTTGTTTCTGCACCTATGAGGATCATTAACCCTCAATCAATTGCATCATAACTTGCACATACACGATTTCATATTGAATTTCAGTTCTAGGGTTCTTCATGTTCATGCGAAAATTGACCCCTTTAGAGCGAAAATAAATGAATTCTGAGATCACCATCATGTTCCTTGTGAAAAACCGAGTGAGATAGACCCTTTGCTTGATCAAAACAACACAGTTTTAGAGATTTTCAAATTTCAGTTGGAGGGTTGTTCTTGGCGCGTTTTTGGTTCAAAGGATTTCTGGAAATTGATTTAAAATATAATTAATTCAACGCGTGTAT
The DNA here is from genome assembly GCF_029867415.1 of Vicia villosa. Taxonomy (NCBI): domain Eukaryota; kingdom Viridiplantae; phylum Streptophyta; class Magnoliopsida; order Fabales; family Fabaceae; genus Vicia; species Vicia villosa. The sequence goes on from NC_081183.1 coordinate 70,666,731, forward strand.
ATTACAAGCCACAAGCGTGGCTCAGTTGGCTTTTGTTTTGAGTAGTGACCTCAGGGTCACGAGTTCAAGTCCCTATGGGACCAAACCCTTCTTTTTTTATCACTATTTCTCTTCATTTTCTTCACAACTTCAACCATTAATTTAACCAATCAAAATAACTCATTTTTTATTCATTTTTTACACACTTATTATTTTATATATGTATTTTATGAATATCAAAAAAAATCACAAAAATATATTTGTTTAATACATTTTTAATTAAGTTTAAAATAACATATTTTAAGTGTTTTTTAATACTTTTAAATATTGTTTTTCACTTGATTTCTCAAATTTAATCACTTGTAAATATTTTTGAGTAAACCCTAATCATCTAAGTGTCAATTGAAGACAATCTTTTTGTTTATCTTGATTAAATTAACTTCTTTCAAAATTCAAATCATTTTAAATAAGCGATCGCGATTCTTTTCAAAAACGATAAACCATTTCTTTTTGAAACTATTGATTAAATCTTTTTTTAATTGATCAATTAATTTTCAAAACAGTGGGGCCTCTCGAATATTAGAGAGTATAAGACCCACTCCTTTTTCCTTTTATACAGTTTTTCTTTGTACAGAAAACTTTTTCAAAACAAAAACTTTCAAACAGTTTTTCAAACAACGCGTCTGTAAATAAAACAATCAACCATGTTTTATAAAATATACCATGGGCCTCCATGTAGGTATAAGCCCCAAGCCCTTTTGTACATACCCACTCCAGTACATGAAATTAGGTATTTCATTGTACGCCATTTGTACATATCTCGATCAGTTGTTTTTTAACTTTGAATAACAAAACAAAAATGAAGGTTTCTTTAAATCTTCCCAAAAATATCATGGGCCTCCATGTAGGTATAAGTCCCAAGCCCCTTTGTAAATACCTGTTTACATAGCTTTGAATAAACTCAAGTGGACTTCTCCCCGAGTGTGAGTCCCGAGCCCTGTGTATACAAATGGATCATGCTTACAGGTATATTTCCTTCATAAACTCCATTATATACACACACTTTGTCATATATGTATAACTGTTCATATCTGTTCATGTACTTGTTCATATTTGTTCGTACTTGTTCATACTGGTGATTGTGTTATATGCTTGTTCAACTTAGTACAACACTAGGTTCCCCATAGCCTCCTATTGGGCTTCGTGCAAAGAATCTCCACTAGTTTAGGTTAGGACATAGAGTATGGTTTCCCGGTGAAATCGCTCTAAGAGCTCAAACCAACTATACCATGCCTCCCCTTAGGCTTTGTACAAACGAGTGACCCTCCCATAGCCTCCTCTTGGGCTTACAATGCAAGGACCCTGGATTGTCCCTCCCATAGCCTCCTCTTGGGCTTACAATGCAAGGACCCTCGGATAGCCTCCTCTTGGGCTTCGTACAAGGACCCACGGGCTTCTTATAAGCATCCCCCAATATCCAAAACCAAATACCCTAGGAGATTAGACATTTTTCATCTCTATGCTAGGAGTATCTCTTATATATCATCACAAACAATCAATCAATCAAACTTTTTGCCACAAGGCTGGCTAATCAATCAAACTTTTTTGCCACAAGGCTGGCTAATCAATCAAACTATTTTACCACCGTACTGGATGATTAATCAAAGTTTTTGTCACAAGGCTGACTTCATTGAAACTTTTGCCACAAGGCTGGCTGATTAATCAAAGTTTTTGTCACAAGGCTGACTTCATTGAAACTTTTGCCACAAGGCTGGTTAAACAACAAAAAACATCTTTATCATTCTAAGCACCCTAAGTGGCATGGCCCCGGGCTTATAATGAAAAGATTTTCAAACAAAAACAAACAGATGTATGTGATGATATAGATTAGATACATCTAGCATTTAGACGACATTTGTCTATTTTCCTTTGCTTCCACTAGCATAAGTGGGAACTACGATTGCTCTGACTTTCTCAACATCCCTTTGAGAATACGTAGGCACAAGGTCGATCCTTGGCGAGCAAAACAAAACAAAAAAAACCATTCAAACCTTAGCACCCGTAGACCCGAGCTACAGATGCTCTGATTCCCTCTAAGGGATATGTATGCAGAGGATCGCGATGATCTTTGCGAGCATAATCAAACAAACACCTTAGGTCCCACCTATTTCACAAGAACCTCTCAACAAGAATGGAATAAACAAAACAAAGAAACCTATAGAGTACTATAGATACGTTGGGTGCTAATACCTTCCCTTCGTATAACCAACCCTCTTACCCAAGATCTCCCCCCACTTTTAGGTTATTGCAGCTTTTTTCCTTTTCCTCCTTTGGAAATAATAAAAAGTTTGGTCGGTACAAAAGAAAAATCATTTTTTGAGCACTCGAGCCCAAAGAAGGCATCAGGTGTCTCATCCCACAAAAAAGAGGAACAAAACGGTTTTTCGCCCGCGACAGAAAAATGGCGACTTCACTGGGGACCATCTTTTTATTGTTTCCAAAGAAAGGGTTATTTCTATTTGTTTTGTTTTTATTTTATTCTAGTTACATGTGTGGTTCTTTGGTTCTGTTACTTATGTGGTTCTGTTACAAGTGATACATTATGGACAAATCCTAACCCGGATTAAGTACACATAAGAAATTAGGTGGAGGGTATAGTCATGTGCAGGCGCACGTGAGAATCCTTCCGCTCAGTGGAGGTTCCTTGTTTGTAATATATGTTTAGCGAGTTAATTGCGAAGACATTGTTGCTTTCATTGAACTGTAGAAGCTGAGAGACCGTAGAACCCCAACCCATCCTGGCCTTATTAGGTTGTGGTGCAGAAACTATTCAGGTGAAGACTTGGATTAGTTGTCATGCGGAGAACCACACTCAGACGAGTTTTTCTTGAGAATATTGCTGGCTCATGAGTTTAATTGTGGAAAGCCGGTAATATCCGAAAGAAAAATGTAGACTCTGACGTATCAGTAGAACATGTTTTGCAGGTGATTAACTAGAACTATCCCGTATTTGGTTCTCTGACCTCATGCTCGTGACGCTGGACCTTTGAACCTGTGTGTACCGTGTTTGTGTACCATATTTGTGTTACCATGTTGGTGTTGCCATGTTTACAGTACCATGTTTGCGTTACCATGTTCGCTTTACCATGTTTGAATATGTGGCATCCATGCATCCATGCATTCATACATCCATAAAAAATAAAAAAATCTTTTTCCATAAAAACATGATTTTTTCCAAACAATTAGAGAATTTTCTTTGCAAACATTATAGGATTAGGTTATGGAGTGGGTAAAAAGGCATACCAAGAGGTACGGTTTCAAAGAGCCTAATGTGGAAAGACTGAAAGAGTTAGCGTCTTTTGTACAAGATCCTTCTGATTTTAGGAAAAGCCATGGAAAGCTTTTGCCTATCTTGAACACTCATGTTGATGAAGGACTTCTCAAAACTCTGGTTCAGTTTTATGATCCCGTCTACCGGTGTTTTACCTTTCCAGACTATCAGTTAGTACCAACCTTGGAAGAATATGCCAATCTTTTGAGTATTCCTGTGTCTGACAAAATACCTTTCAATGGTTTGGAAGCCATTCCTAAGTCACCAGTCATTGCAACAGGTACCCACTTAAAGAAATCTGAAATAGAGAGTAATTGGACTACCAAAGGAAACCTTCCAGGTTTGCCTTCACAGTTTCTAATAAAGAGAGCCTTTGATTTCATCGAAACTGGTAGCATGATAGCTTTTGAAGCTGTACTAGCCTTGCTCATCTATGGGTTGGTTCTGTTTCCCAATATCGACGACTTTGTTGATATCAATGCTATAAAGGTCTTTTTGAATGGAAATCCCGTTCCGACTTTGCTTGGTGACATGTATTTCTCTGTCCATCATAGGAATCACCAAGGTGGTGGAATTATTGTATGTTGTGCACCTCTGTTGTTCAAATGGATTGTTTCACACTTACCTAAGTCTCCCATTTTCACGGAAAACCGGGAAGGTTTACGTTGGTCTCAAAGACTTATGTCTCTTACTAATAATGATATTCAGTGGTATACCTTGGCTCGCTGTGGTACAGAAACCATTGAAAGTTGTGGAGAATTCGCCAACGTACCCCTCATTGGTACACAAGGAGGAATTAACTACAATCCGGTCCTAGACCGACGACAACTCGGGTATGCAAATTCAACAAAACCCATTGGCCCTACAGTGGAAAGCTACTTCTATCAGGAAGGAAATGATCCTCAAGGGTTGAAGACAAAAATGGTGAAAGCCTGGTACGACATCCGATGGAAAGAAAAAGGTGAGATAAAGAACTGTATTGCTACGAACGCCTATACCTGTTGGGTGAAGAAAAGAGCAAGGGAGTTTCAAATGCCTTATGATTATGAAAAACCCATGTTCCCTGTGGTACCTCAACGACCCAACATTCCCGCTATGGAGGAATACCAAGACACTTTAACCAAGATGAGGATAGAAAAAGACGCTTGGAAAGAAAAGTTTCGAAGAACTGATGTGGAAAATAGAAAGTTGAAGAAACAAGTGAAAGAACATGAAGAAACTCTCTATTATCAGGATGGATGGCTCATGAACAAAGATGAGAAGATCCGTCGGAAAGATGCCGCAATCAGAAGATACATCAAAGAAAGCAAGAAAAATCCTGAAGCCTCGACAAGCAACGCTCCGATGCCTGACAATTGGAAGAATGTTGTTGACAAGCTGAGAGCTGAAAAGGCCGAGTTGAAAGCTTACTATGGGAAAGAAATCATGAAGCTCAAGCTGCACAACGCATTTGGTTCTTCGTCTGATGAAGATGTTTAGGATTTGTTTAGATTTTCATGTATCATTTGATTCTGTAAGGAGCTACGCTCCAATGTTGTAACATTTCCCATTATTTCAATAAAAGAATTGTTTGTGTTCAAATGTTTGCAAGGAAATAATCTTTAAAATGTTTGGAAAAATCATAAATTTCTTTTTGCATACATCGTTCTGCATATCGAGTCTGTTGTATAGAGTCTTATCTTTTGGATCTTTCTAGATCGTCAAGCTGTCGCGTCTCAAAGTCTCTCGACCGCGCTCGCAATCAGATCACAGATACAATACTCGTTCAAACAGAAGAAGAGTAATGGAACACTCTGAACAAGAGAATATTGAGCTCCGTGGTACAGTGACCACCCTTCAGGAAAAGTTGGAAAGTCTCACTACTCTGGTTGACTCTTTAATGGCCGCACAGAATCAGCCGCCGCCACCCAACAGTCAAGCAGCGGTAACATCTGAAGTCACTACTCCAGTTTCTACAGTTGCATTCAACATTCCATCTTTCTCCATGCCAGAAGGTTGGGGCCCGCCTTTCAGCTTTGGTACAGGTTTCCGCCATAATGTTTCTGGGGTTCAAACATCCACAACTGAAGCGCCTGCTGCACAAAGTTCACAGTTCACTCCAAATCAGGGGGTAACTTTTTCTCAAGTCACTATGGCACTTTCTCAACCCACTATGACAGTTCCGACCCCTACGGTTCACACTGTTCCTTATGATGGCAATGAGATTTATCATGATCAAGGTGATAGCACAAATCAGCGTAATCTTGTGGGAGATCTCCAAGAGCAGTTTAACAAGATGCAGTTGGAAGTTAAAGCTATCCGTGGAAAAGATTTGTTTGGAAAGAATGCCCAGGAGCTATGTTTGGTTCCCAGTGTACAAATACCAGCTAAGTTCAAGGTCCCAGACTTTGAGAAGTACAAAGGTAGTTCTTGTCCACAAAGTCATCTTGTGATGTATGCCAGAAAGATGTCTACTTATGCAGATAATCATCAGTTGCTTATCCATTACTTTCAAGACAGTTTGACTGGTGCCGCACTGAAGTGGTACACAGGTTTGGATAGCACTAATATTCGAACATTCAATGACCTAGGTGAGGCCTTTGTCCGACAATACAAGTATAACTCGGATATGGCTCCAGACAGAGATCAGCTCCGATCCATGACTCAGAAAGATCATGAAGCTTTCAAAGAATATGCCCAACGATGGAGAGAAACTGCTGCTCAGATTAATCCACCGTTAAAAGAGAAAGAGATGACAAAGATCTTCTTGAATACTCTCAGTCCGTTTTATTATGAACGCATGATTGCTAGTGCTCCAAGTGATTTCACCGAAATGGTAAACATGGGGATGCGTTTAGAAGAAGGAGTTCGAACCGGACGTCTAACTAAAGAAGGTGGATCTTCAAGTGGAACCAAAAAGTTCGGAAGTGGTTTCCCAAAGAAGAAAGAACAAAGTGTTGACATGGTGTCCCAGGGAAAGCCAAGAGGAAACGTCAATCGTCGACAACAGGTTGCTTCTATCACACCAGTCGTTAATACAACACCAAATCCGGGATTCACTCCTCAGTTTCAACAACAACAGCCTCGACAACAGGCTCAACAACTTAACAACAATCAGAATCGTGTGCAAAGAGCTCCACAGTTTGATCCGATTCCAATAACCTATACAGAATTGTACCCTGCTTTGATTGAAAAAGGTCTCGTTCAAACTAGAGCACCACCACCAGTACCTGAGAGACTCCCATGGTGGTACAAAGCAGAGGTCTCATGCCCTTATCATCAAGGAGCACCTGGCCATGATCTTGAGCATTGCATAGCTTTGAAATATGAAGTTCAGAGGTTGGTTAAATCTAATCTCCTCTCATTCAGAAATTTGAATCCAAATGTGCAAGCAAATCCGCTGCCCAATCATGGAGGGCATGTTGTAAACATGGTGTATGGATGTCCTGGCCAATACCGAGTCTATAATATCAACTTCTCAAGAGCAGATTTGGTACAAATGCACGCTACTCTTTGTCGGGGGCAGAATTTTCGCCAGCATCAATACGGTTCCTGTAGAATATGTTGTGTGGATCCTCACGGGTGTTCGATTGTGAGAAGAGATCTCCAAGTTTTGCTAGATAATGGTACTATTGAGATCTACAGAAATAGGGATGAAAATGAAGTTAACATGATAGGATATTATCCGCATGAGCTTTTAGTCTCAGATATCAACTCGGAAATGCCTACAGTTAACGTCATCGTTCCTCATTTCAACATGCCTGAGCGCATAGAAGTTACTTACAACAAGCCAAGGGTTCCTGTTGCTCCTTTGATCATTTGTCTACCTGGACCTGTTCCTTATGACTCTGACAAGGCAGTTCCATACAACTACAATGCAACAATGATAAAGGATGGGCAAGAAGTTCCTTTACCTACTCTTTCATCTGTCGTGAATATAGTCGATGTGAGTCGAGTAACAAGAAGTGGACGTGTGTATACTCCACTACCTTCAAAGCAACCTGTTGCTCCTGCAACCAGGCAAAATCCTGTCAATGTTCCAGTGGGAAATCCTGTGGAAACTCCTGTTAGTAATACAAGCACTGATGTTGGTCAATCCAGTGGAACCAATGTCAATCCAGATTTTGATGAAATTTTGAAGCTTATCAAAAGAAGTGAATATAAGATTGTGGATCAGCTTATGCAGACTCCTTCAAAAATCTCAATACTTTCATTGCTTTTAAACTCTGAAGCCCACAGGGAAGCCTTGATGAGAGTCTTAGATCAAGCTTTTGTAGACCATGATGTGACTGTTGACCATTTTGATGGGATAATAGCCAACATAACTGCTTGCAACAATTTAAGCTTCTGTAATGAAGAACTCCCCGAGGAGGGCAAAAATCACAATCTTGCTTTGCACATTTCTATGAACTGTCAGTCAGACTCTTTGTCCAATGTGTTGGTAGACACCGGATCTTCCTTGAATGTTATGCCAAAGACGACTCTTGCTCGCTTGTCTTACCAAGGAATGCCTATAAAGTTCAGTGGTGTAGTTGTCAAAGCATTTGATGGATCGCGAAAATCTGTTATGGGCGAAGTCAACCTTCCCATGACAATTGGTCCACATACATTTCAAATCATTTTCCAGGTCATGGACATTCAAGCTGCTTATAGCTGTCTGTTAGGACGACCATGGATCCATGAAGCAGGGGCAGTAACTTCTACGCTCCATCAAAAGTTAAAATTTGTAACAAATGGAAAATCGGTAACGATAAGTGGAGAACAAGCCTTGATGGTGAGTCATTTGTCCAATTTCTCTTTCATTAGTGCCGATGATGTGGAAGGAACTCAGTTCCAAGGGCTCTCTTTAGAAGACGAATCTTCCAAAAAGAAAGCATCAATCTCTTCTTACAAAGAGGCGGTGAAAGTAGTGAAAGATGGAACTACCACTGGCTGGGGGCAAGTTGTGATCCCTACCAAGAATGAAACTAGAGCAGGTCTCGGATGTTCACCAACATTCTCAAACTGCACTAAGAAGGATGAAACCCTTCGACCGATCAAAGAAACATTCATTAGTGGAGGATTCCTTAACCCAATTCCTCAAGAGGTTAATGTCCTTATTGAAGAATGCATTGAAGAAGGTCTACCTCATCCTGAAGAAGAATGGAAATGTTATCTCAATGACTCGGGATACATATCTCAGGAAGAACCATATCCTCCTTCAGAGAAAACAAGTGCTAAAGAAATTCCGCCTATTCCTGCAGAGGTTTGGGACACCTTGGGACAACCAAGTGGAAAATTTGATTATATGGTGAAATACACTGCACCTGAAAGTTACAAGATTGCGATTGAGGATATCCAACCAACTGGATGGGGAGATTCCTTTGAATATAATAGTCAACCAGAAGAGGCTTATCAGCCCTGTCAATTTTCTCAGCAGCCTGAAATTACTGAAGATTTCAGCTTCAACGCATCTGCCAAGGTTTATAATCCTGAAGATGGTTATTATCACATAAATGCCATTTTTGAAGATGAAGGGGAAGATGGTCCCGCAACTGACTCAGAAAGTGTCGCTGACAATGAGTCTCTTCATCCTGAAGACTGGGAAATACATCCTGAAAATTCTGAAGATTGTGACTCATCTTATGCTCTTCAAGAAGTAGAAGAAGACCGTTTCAACTCTACAAAGAACAAAAGTGACAAACCAGGACCTTCAAATCCTGCCCGACCAGCGGTCAATGTCAATACTGAAGATAATTCTGAGGAGAATTTTCCTGAATACATAATACACAGAGGAGTTCGTTGCTACTGGAAAGATGTCGACGTTCCAAATGTTGTTCGCCGCTCAAAGTAATCACCTCGTTGTTATTTTGACCTCCTGCCTTGCCCAAAGCAGAGAGATGTTTTATAGGGCTTCGCTTTTAAATGTTCCGCCCAAATAACTTTGTGTATAGGGCTTTGTTTTAAAAGTTTCCCTCTTTGTCCTGCCCAAGACAAATGAGTTTGTGTTTAGGGCTTTGTTTCAAAAATGAATCATAAATAAAGTGTCATTTTGAATTCCCTACATTATGTATTTTATTTTTTGCTTTTTTCTGGAAATGGTAATCCTAAAAAAACCAAACCAAAAAAAAAAACTTTTCAAAAAAAAAAAAATCTGCATACACTCCTGCATTCATAAATTTTCTGAAATAAATATAAATCACATGTGCAGATTTACTATTGATAAACCCATTGAATGCAATAACCCTATGCCCTTTCCCAACTTTGAGTTTCCTGTGTTCGAAGCCAAAGAAGAGGAAGAAGAGGAGATCCCGGACGAGATCTCTCGATTACTTAAGCACGAGGAAAGAGCCATTCTGCCTCACAAAGAGCCTTTAGAAAAGATCAACTTGGGTTCTGAAGAAGACAAAAAAGAAGTGACCATTGGATCGCTGCTTGATGCTGATATCAAGAGTAAGTTGACAGACCTTCTCAAAGAATATGTTGACGTGTTTGCCTGGTCCTACCAAGACATGCCTGGGTTGGATACCAATATTGTTCAGCATTACTTGCCGTTGAAGCCAGAATGTCCGCCAGTTAAGCAGAAATTGCGAAGGACTCACCCTGATATGGCTAACAAGATCAAAGTAGAAGTTCAAAAGCAACTCGACGCAGGTTTTCTAGTCACCTCTGAGTATCCTCAATGGTTGGCTAACATAGTGCCAGTCCCAAAGAAAGATGGCAAAGTCAGAATGTGTGTTGACTACAGTGACTTGAACAAAGCCAGTCCAAAAGATGACTTTCCATTGCCACATATTGACATGCTGGTTGATAACACCGCTAAGTTCAACGTCTTTTCCTTCATGGACGGGTTCTCCGGTTATAATCAGATCAAGATGGCTCCTGAAGACATGGAGAAGACATCTTTCATCACCCCATGGGGTACCTTTTGCTACAAAGTGATGCCGTTTGGATTAAAGAATGCAGGCGCAACTTACCAAAGGGCAATGACTACTCTCTTTCATGACATGATGCATAAAGAAATTGAAGTATATGTGGACGACATGATAGCCAAGTCCAGCACAGAAGAAGAACATATTGAATACCTTTTGAAGTTGTTTCAACGACTAAGGAAATATCAGCTTCGTTTGAATCCTAACAAATGTACTTTTGGGGTTAGATCTGGAAAACTCTTGGGTTTCATTGTCAGCCAAAGAGGTATTGAAGTAGATCCCGACAAAGTCAGAGCTATTCAAGAGATGCCTGCACCAAAGACTGAAAAGCAAGTAAGAGGATTTCTCGGACGATTGAACTACATCTCCAGATTCATCTCTCAAATGACTGCTACTTGTGGGCCAATTTTCAAGCTTCTCCGCAAAGATCAAGGGGTTGTATGGACTGAAGATTGCCAGAAAGCGTTCGACAGTATCAAAGAGTACCTGTTAGAACCACCAATATTGATTCCTCCAGTTGAAGGAAGACCATTAATCATGTACCTTACCGTGTTGGAAGAATCCATGGGCTGTATGCTTGGACAGCAAGATGAAACTGGTAAGAAGGAGCATGCCATCTATTACCTGAGTAAGAAATTCACAGACTGTGAGTCTCGTTACTCCATGCTCGAAAAAACATGTTGTGCTTTGGCTTGGGCTTCAAAACGTCTCCGCCAGTACATGATCAACAATACTACTTGGTTAATCTCCAAAATGGATCCGATCAAGTATGTCTTTGAAAAGCCTGCCTTAACAGGAAGGATTGCCCGATGGCAAATGCTGTTATCCGAATATGACATTGAGTACCGTGCCCAAAAAGCGGTCAAAGGAAGCATTCTCGCCGATCACTTGGCGCATCAACCAATTAATGAATATCAATCTCTCAAGTTTGACTTTCCTGATGAAGATGTCTTGTACCTGAAAATGAAAGATTGTGACGAACCGTTACCTGAAGAAGGTCCTGAGCCTGGATGAAGATGGGGCCTAATTTTTGATGGAGCAGTAAACGCTTTTGGCAATGGAATCGGGGCAATCATCATCACTCCCAAGGGTACTCATATCCCATTCTCCGCCAGATTGCTATTTGATTGCACCAACAACATCGCAGAATATGAAGCTTGTATCATGGGTCTCGAAGAAGCCATTGACTTAAGGATCAAGATCCTAGACATATATGGAGATTCAGCCCTTGTGATCAACCAAATCAAAGACAAGTGGGAAACTTACCACCCTGGCTTGATTCCTTACAAAGATTATGCAAGACGTCTGTTGACTTTCTTCAACAAGGTTGAATTGCATCATGTACCTCGAGATCAGAATCGAATGGCAGACGCCTTAGCTACTCTATCTTCCATGTTCAAAGTCAGTCACTGGAACGATATGCCTACAGTCAGAATTACGCGCCTTGAAAGGCCCGCCTATGTATTTGCAACTGAAGTAGTCATCGATGATAAACCGTGGTTCCACGACATCAAACGCTTCCTTCAAACTCAAGAGTACCCACTTGGGGCATCAAACAAAGATAAGAAAACTCTAAGGAGACTTTCTGGCAGTTTCTTCCTGAATGGAGATGTGCTATACAAAAGAAACTTCGACATGGTTTTGCTCAGATGCGTGGACAGACACGAAGCAGACATGTTAATGCATGAAGTGCATGAAGGGTCCTTTGGAACTCATTCAAACGGGCATGCAATGTCCAAGAAGATCTTAAGAGCAGGTTACTATTGGTTGACAATGGAATCAGACTGTTACAAACACGTGAAGAGATGTCACAAGTGCCAGATCTACGCAGATAAGATCCATGTGCCACCGACTCTACTCAACGTTCTCTCATCTCCATGGCCTTTCTCCATGTGGGGGATCGACATGATTGGAATGATCGAACCAAAAGCTTCAAACGGTCATCGTTTCATCTTAGTAGCAATTGATTACTTCACCAAATGGGTCGAAGCAGCATCTTACGCCAATGTTACAAGACAAGTGGTGGTGAGGTTTATCAAGAATAACATCATTTGCCGATATGGTATTCCCAGCAAGATCATTACTGACAATGGTTCAAACTTGAACAATAAAATGATGAAAGAATTGTGTGAGGAATTCAAGATTGAGCATCATAACTCTTCTCCTTATAGACCAAAAATGAACGGCGCCGTTGAAGCTGCCAACAAGAACATTAAGAAGATCGTCCAGAAAATGGTCGTCACTTACAAAGACTGGCATGAAATGCTGCCATTTGCTTTACATGGGTATCGTACTTCAGTGCGTACTTCAACAGGGGCAACTCCATTTTCTCTAGTATACGGCATGGAAGCTGTGCTCCCCGTAGAAGTTGAAATACCATCAATGAGAGTCCTCATGGAGACTAAGTTATCAGAGGCTGAATGGTGTCAAAACAGATACGATCAGTTGAACCTAATCGAAGAAAAACGTATGACTGCTCTTTGCCATGGACAGTTATACCAAGCAAGGATGAAACAAGCCTTCAACAAAAAGGTTCGACCTCGTGAATTTCAAGAAGGCGACCTCGTGCTTAAAAAGATCTTGTCTTTTCAACCAGACTCTAGGGGCAAATGGTCTCCTAATTACGAAGGCCCGTATGTTGTCAAAAGAACATTTTCTGGCGGCGCCATGATTCTTACAACCATGGATGGTGATGAACTACCGCATCCTGTGAATGCTGATGCAGTCAAGAAATACTTTGTCTAAAAAATACAAAAGAACAGCTCGGTAAGTCGAAAACCCGCAAAGGGCGACTTAGGCAAAAATGAGCGTCTCGGTGGACTGAAAACCCGAAAGGGCGGTCCAGGCAAAAATTAGAGACAATAAACAGAAAAAATGCATCCTGGTAGATTGAAAACCTGAAAGGGCAATCTAGGCAAAAATTAGGGATTCATGACAAAGTAACTGCATCAGTCCATACTTCGTCACCTGAGGAGTCTTTTTCATCAGAGGATCTTCAATCAAATCATCGCCAATCTGAAGCGACAAGCACAGTTGGAACTCAAAGTTGTTAGGGGATAGTGGTTATTGCTTTCAATGTAGCCTTTTCCGCGTAAACTACCATTTCCAACTTTTGTAAATACTCTATGGAATCACGCCTTTAGCTGATTACCATCCTATTAAATAAATTTGAGCCTTGTGCCCATTTGTTTGCAATCTTTAATTTCTTTCAGCTTGCAAAATGACGCTTTAATTGTGTTATTCACTTTTGAAACAAAAAAGAAAAAAATAAGTTTTAAATGAATTTACTTCACTTTTCTTTTTCAAAATAAAAGCGAAACTTTCCTTTGAGTTGTGAACAACGGAAGGAACATCAGCAGTCGTCTCCACAAGATGAACAAAAGGATTCTCCCTGAAAAATTGTTGAGACAACGGTATTCTTGTCCCAGAAAAGAATTCTTGAAGCAATTATCCCTTGAGGTAAAGAAGCTCTTCTATCCCCAGCGAAGAAGCTCTTTTATCCCCAGTGAAGAAGATTTTCCATCTCCAGTGAAACGGTTCTTCCCTCCAAATAATAAAAGATGCTTATCTTCCCCAGAGAAGTTGAGAGCATGCAACACCATTCACCACCTGTGTTATCTACACCGTGTTGAAGAACATTTGCCAAGTATCTGTTTGTATTGCGACGTCGGTCCTTCTCCAGTATATACTTCATTGTCTGTCAGTATTGTCAGTATGCATGCTACATTCATGACATTCATCATTCATACATATTTGCATCATTTATGCATTCTTGCATTTTTCAATATTTGCTTCATATTCACTTGCTCAGGATATATCTATCCCAAAAAAAAAAAAGAGAAAAAAAAGAGAGAAAAAGAAAAGGAAAAAGAAGCAGATATGGGCGTGTCATCTCTCCAGTAGGTTGTCACCCATAAGCAGAAATAACATCCTTTCTTTCTCCAGTTCCCCACTGAGATCATTCCTCGTGGAAGAAGGTTGCTTTAGTTTTCTCCTCTCAAAACAAAGGAGAAAATCCCCAGTTGAGTTCATTCCTCATGGGTACAAAGTCTTGTTTGACTGTCTCTTTCCAATTCATTCTTGGTTAGAACCTTGTCTTTACCAGAGATTCAAAATACCAATTCCTCAAACAGAATCGTGAAGAATAGACAATAAGTAATAGCCTCGTCATCTGAGCAGCTTATGTCTCTTTCAAAAGTTTTTTCTTCTCAAGGAAATCAATCATGAAGACCATTTGACGATCAGGGCCTTATTACTGTTCACAAGGCTGAATAACCAGTAATTTCCCTAGCAAAGTCTCCAGGATCATTTTATCACTCGGCTGATAATTGATCATGTCTTCAAAACCACTATCACAAGGCTGGTAGTCGATAACCTCTTTGTTCTGGTTATATTATTAAACATGTCTATCACCATGCTGATAGTCGGTAATATTAACCAAACTTTTGAAGCTCTTGTTACCTTGTCAAGTCTATCACCATGCTGGTAGTCGGTAACACAGTTTCATACCTTTCACCTTCGCATTATTAAACAAGTCTATCCCCATGCTGATAGTCGATAATGTCGATAGGTAAGCTTTTCTTACAAAGCTATCATTCCCCGGTGAAGCATACACTTGCTTTCCTGAAAAACGGATTCTCTTCCTAAAATGGATTGAGGCATCCTCCCCGATCTCTTTTCCCCAGCGGAGTCAGTTCCTGATATTCCCTCGGTAAAGATATCCTTGCATCATTCGCAATTTTGGTATCTTAGGTCCAAAATTCGCGTCTTCTGATATTTAAGTCTCTTCCACCCTATCAAAACGAAGATTTTCAATCTTCATGTCTCAGGTTGAAGAAACTTAAATAGGGGCATCTGTCATACCCCAATTTTTGACCTAAGATACCACCTCATATCATTTGCATATGCATCATTTGCATCTCTAACAAATTGCATAGCTTGTGTTTGTTACTTGTGACTCAGCAGGGTTTAATCAAGAAGTCACTCATCAGTACAAATAACAATCAATTAGGGTTTTGTTCTCCCTTCATCTCAAAAGAACCATCTTCATCAACAATCAACATTTGGTCCTCAGAGATTCACTTCAACAAGCTCAACAGCTTTGAATCGACTGAATTAGGGTTTTGCCTGAAGATAGCATACTCCTGACTTTTGCTCAGAATTTGACCTAATGACTTGGGACATGATATCAAGACCTCAAGTGCATCATTTTGACCTAATCCATTGGCTCATAACATCTCCTACACAAAGATTGATCAGACAAATTCTCAGATCAGGGTTTTGAACTATCAGGGACTAAAATCAGGGATCACATTTGGGAAACCCTAAAAACCCCCAGGGAGTCAATCAAAGTTTCAATCATCTTCA